>NC_073311.1:54813135-54830635 GCF_027595985.1 Sorex araneus
GAGTTCTTACCGACTGGATTCCACGGGACATCAAAAGAACGCCTGGCCGCCCACCTATGAGGTAGTCAGACTTCTCATCAAAACCCTGAATGAACAGTTTTGAGGCTCTTCGTGTTCCTGGAGAGAGCAGACGCCACTGGGGTACACTAGCACACAACAGAGACCAAATGGAGACATGACTGGCACCCTCTGGAGCAAATTGATGAGCAACGGGATGACAAGTGATACAAGTGATACAAGGTGCTTCACAATATTTGATTACAGTTAATATTCAAACACCAATCCACCACCATTACACCTTCCCATCCCCAAATTTGGGATGTTTCCATTCCAAGCCCCAAGTCCTGTCCCGAAACACAACCAAAATAATATATTTTGTATTGTCTATTATGGAAAACCGTCTTATGATGTGTACAGAATACGTTCACTTGTACGTGAGGCTCAGCCCGACCATGTTGGGGAACAGCCTTGAGCATGGCGGCAGTTGGGTTCTGGAGGTTCTCGTCTGCTGGGACTGGGCCCCGTGGGGCAGGGAGGGCTCTCACCTGCTGGCCCTGACATTTTTCACGTGCATAAGCTTGTGTGTGTGCCTGGTCTCCACTCAGCAGCGCCTTCTACTAAGGGACTGCTGATCACTGCCTCACCACGCGGTCCCGTCTCCAGTGGTTTTGAGTCTTGACACACAACACCATGCCAGGCACCCAGAGATTTCCCTTTCCTCGTGGCCATTACACCGGCAACCTTCTATTTAATGGCTATTTTCTGGATTGGGGCATGGCCAAACTGGGTTCTATTCCCGGCATCCTGAATGGTCCCCCAAGTCTACCGGGAGCAATTCCTGAGTGCAGAGACAGGGGTAAGCCACTGAGCATTGACACGTGTGCCACACACACACACACACACACACACACACACACAAATAAATAAATAAATAAAAAGCAAACATGGCCAGCTGTACCTTGCCCATTGACCTGCCTCTCAGTACGGGTTTGTTATAGTTTAAGAATCCCTACACTGTTCTCTAGAGATGGCACCTGTTCACATTCCCACCATGGTGTATGGGTACTGGAGCACGGGGTGCTTGCCATGTCTTCCTCCTCTTTTCCTTCTCTCCCTAGTAGCTCACCACAGTAGGCACTCAACATGTGTCTGCTAAATGAATGAACGCTATAAAGTGCAGCAACCCTCATCAACCCCCATACACCCTGGGTGGGGATGTGAACAGGTGTCACCTCTAGAGAACACAGATTAGGGGGTTCTTAAAATACAACAAATGGTACTGGGGAGGCAGTTCAATGGGCAAGGCTCAGGTGGCCCATGCTTGCTTCTTCAATTTCTTTTTTGCTGGCGTGGGGTGGCACACCTGTGGATGCTCAGGGCTTACTCCTGGCTCTGCACTCCGGAATTGCCCCTGGCAGGCTTGGGGGACCATATGGGATTCCGGGGATAGTGTAAGGTAAGAGCCTTATGCAAGGTAAGAGCCCTGCCTTCTGTACTATTGCTCAGGGCCCCAACCCATATTTGATCCCTGGCACCCCAGATGGCACTGCCAGGAAAGTTCCCTGAGCACAGCTCAGTATGGCCCAAAAACCAAAATAATAATAATAATAAATATGGGGTATATGGGGTCAGAGTGATAGTACAGTAGGTAGGGCGTTTGTCTTGCACGTGGCCCACCCAGGTTCGATCCCCGGAATCCCATATGGTCTCCCAGCACCTCCAGGAGTGATTCTTTTTTTTTTTTTTTTGCTTTTTGGGTCACACCTGGCGATGCACAGGGGTTACTCCTGGCTCTGCACTCAGGAATTACCCCTGGCCGTGCTCAGGGGACCATATGGGATGCCGGGGATCGACCCGGGTCGGCCGCGTACAAGGCAAACGCCCTACCCACTGTGCTATCTCTCCAGCCCCACCAGGAGTGATTCTTGAGTGCAGAACCAGGAGAAACCCCTGAGCATCGCTGGGCGTGACCAAAAAAGCCAAAATAATAATAATAAATATGCGTGTGGGTGACAAATAGATTTACCATAGGATCCAATTGCTCCCTTCCTGTACATCTGTCTACGGAACATAAAAAGACCAAATTGAAAAGATAAATGCACACCTATGTTCCCTGTAGTTTTAATTACTAGAGGTGAGGTCTGGAAACAACAGAAATACTCAAATTTAGAGGAATGGATAAAGAAGTGGTGGTATAAATACATAATAGAATACTATTCAGCTCTAGGAAAAGATGACATTGGGTGGAAGAGAGAGTACAGTGGGTAGGGCACTTGCCTTGTATGTCAGACCACGGTTCAATCCCAGACATCCATCTATGGACCCCTGAGCACCACCAGGAGGGATCCCTGAGCACAGAGTCAGAAGTAAGCTCTGAGCACAGCCAGGTGTTACCCCAATATCCCAAACAAAACAAACAGCAACAACAAGATGAAATTTTGCATTTTGCATACCACAAAAGACCCTGGAATAAGTCAATTCTGGTTGAGGGGAAATACACACACCAGATCATAGAAAGAAGCAAAACAGGGGCTGGAGTGATAGCACAGAAGGTAGGGCATTTGCCTTGCATGTAGCTGACTGGGGTTCGAATCCCAGCATCCCATATGGTCCCCTGAGCACCGCCAGGGGTAATTCCTGAGTGCATGAGCCAGGAGTTACCCCTGTGCATCGACGGGTGTGACCCAAAAAGCAAAAAAAAAAAGAAAGAAAGAAAGAAAGAAAGAAAGAAAGAAAGAAAGAAAGAAAGAAAGAAAGAAAGAAAGAAAGAAAGAAAGAAAGAAAGAAAGAAAGAAAGAAAGAAAGAAAGAAAGAAAGAAAGAAAGAAAGAAAGAAAGAAGCAAAACAAAGGAACAGGCAAAACCAAATGCAGATAACCCCCATGGCCTCTGACCACAAAGGGACCAGAGATTTGAAAGTCTGAACAGCAGAGGATCATGGAAGAGGGAAATGGGTGCCTCGTGGCGGTTGCAGTATGATAGTATAGTTTAAAGAGGCATGAGATTGTATCAGATATATATATATACATATATATATACTCCATTGGAAACCAATGTTATCTCAAGTATAAAAAGGGCAATTATCACCAAACTTGATGAAATTATTTCTGTAAATTCATCCAGTAAAATTTCCGAAGTTAAAGAATACTTAAGAACAAGAAAGCAAGATGAAGCAGAGAGACCCTGTGAACAGTGAAGGTCGGTCCATGCAGTACCTCAGAATGAGACTTTGCTGGAAGAGGCAGTATGACACCCAATGGTTGGGTCCTGAGAGATGTGAGGTCACACAGGGAGCAGACACGGCAAGGACACATCTCAAGGATTGCTGGTCACACCTGCAAGAACAGGCACATGCAACACTTTCTCCCTCAGCCTCCCAGGAACTGCCTGCGCCCACCTTGATTTCAGGGTCTGGCTTCCGGAACTGTGAGAATGGAACTTCAGTTTCATTAATGCATCAATTCTATTGCTGTTGCTCCAGGAAAGCTACGTGATCACCCACTGGCCCAGGATCATCTTTCCATTCTTGTTACTTCTTGTATTTCTTCTCATTTATCCCTATCTTCCTTTCATGTATCCCAACATCTCATAGTTCCTACCCCAGTCAGGAAATTGGGAAACCAAAGCAACAAAGGAGATCTCTCTCCCCTAATGTGCACATTACGGTGGTCTTGGGTAAGGATGGCAACATCCATTTCTTCCTTCCTTATTCCCTTTGCCTTACTTTACAGAATGCAGGTTTCACCCCACCCTGCTCCTACTTTCAACTTCCCAGGCGACAGCCTATTCACCACTAGTATTCATTATTTACTTCAGGTCAACAAATGACACCGAACCAAGTACTTTAAGACAAGGTCAATCACTTCCTATCTGCTGAGATGAGCATTCTAAGGGTCCTGGAGCTACCGGCGGAGGCATCACTCAGAATGTTGCCACGTGGCAGCCACCACAGGGCTGGTCAGGACTGGACAGGGCTGGTCAGGACTGGCCAGAGCTGGTCAGGACTAGTCAGGGCTGAAAGACTCACCTCTGAGGTGGTTGCTCGTGTAGAAGAATGCAAGGGTTGACACATTCCTTATTTCCCGTAAGAAAATCTCCGTGGGGCGTCAAGAGTTTTCCCAACAGGGCAGAACTCCAGAAGAGCAGGGTGAGGACGCAAAGCCATTAGCTTCAGAGATCACACACTGCCCCTCCCAGGGGATTCTACATTCACAGCCATCCATCCTGGATCCAGGCAAAAGACTCCACACGGCGTGGGTGCCAGGAAGCCATCTGGAGGACTAACTGCCGCATCTAAGTCCTAAAGAGGCAAGTTTGACTTGCTTCCCAGTGTTTACACGGAAGAACAAGAGAGCATCATTCCCGGAAATGGACAGCTCACTCACTTCCTGGCTACAGAATCCATCCTCAACCAGGAAGAGCAGCTGGCGATTGAGCTACATTAAGCGGAGCTCTATTTCCTACTCTCGGGGCTCCCCAGGTCAGAGGGGCAAAGACTCCAGTGAAAATGTGTGTCACCACCAAGAGAAGGGCAATGTGTTAGAGAGGTACCTTAACATTCCCTAATATGATCCCAGGAACTTCAATTTCAGAAGATAGTCAAGGAAGGAAGAAAGGGAGGGAGACAGAAATGGAAAGGGAAGGAAGGACGGAGGAAGGAAGAAAGGAAGGAAGGAAGGAAGGAAGGAAGGAAGGAAGGAAGGAAGGAAGGAAGGAAGGAAGGAAGGAAGGAAGGGAGGGAGGGAGGGAGGGAGGGGGGAGGGAGAGAGGAAGGAAGGAAGGAAGGAAGGAAGGAAGGAAGGAAGGAAGGAAGGAAGGAAGGAAGGAAGGAAGGAAGGAAGGGAGGGAGGGAGGGAGGGAGGGAGGGGGGAGGGAGAGAGGAAGGAAGGAAGGAAGGAAGGAAGGAAGGAAGGAAGGAAGGAAGGAAGGAAGGAAGGAAGGAAGGAAGGAAGGAAGGAAGGAAGGAAGGAAGGGAGGAAGGAAGGGAGGGAGAGAGGGAGGGAGGGAGGGAGGGGGGAGGGAGAGAGGAAGGAAGGAAGGAAGGAAGGAAGGAAGGAAGGAAGGAAGGAAGGAAGGAAGGAAGGAAGGAAGGAAGGAAGGAAGGAAGGAAGGAAGGAAGGAAGGAAGGAAGGGAGGGAGAGAGGGAGGGAGGGAGGGAGGAGGGTGGGGGAGGGAGGGAGAGAGGAAGGAAGGAAGGAAGGAAGGAAGGAAGGAAGGAAGGAAGGAAGGAAGGAAGGAAGGAAGGAAGGAAGGAAGGAAGGAAGGGGAAGGAGAGAGGGAGGGAGGGAAGAGAGACAAAAACAAAGCAGACAAACAAGAGATCAGTTCTCCCACCACAAACATCAGCTGCCCCCACACGCAGTCTGGTGGCTTCCCAGGCTGATCCATAAAGAGACTCTTGCCTCGCCCATAGCAGTTTTAACACTGTGCAGGTGGGCAGATCCGAGCCCAGCAGACCGAGAATTCAGAGAAATTTCAAGCAAGGAGAGCTGTGCTGAGTCTTGTGGGGGTAGGATTCGGGGTGTGGGTGAGCGAACACTGCCGAGGCTCCCCGGGACACCGCCACTCCCTCCCGGGGCTCGGGGGCACGGGCTGACGCAGGGAGCACGCCGCTGGGCGTCCCGGAGGCCAGGGGCAGGCTGGGAGCCCGAACTGAGCGAGAGAGAAGCTGCTGGCTCTGCTGGAGACGCGGTTCAGATCAGGGATGAAGAACCAGCCCGGGGCTCTGGTGACCCTGCAGACAGCCAGGGGCCCTGGAGAGGCTGCAGCGTCTCGGAGACTCGCTCTCTGCACACAGCATAGCACTGAGACCCTGTTCATCCTCTTGTTGGTCTTGCTTTGGGTCACACCAGTGATGCTCAGGGGTTACCCCTGGCTCTGAGCTCAGAACTTGTGCGGGGGCGACTCAGGGGACCGTAGAGGATGCCAGGAACGGCACCCAAGTGGGCTGGACAGGAATAGGGCCGGATGGTGGGTCCCACCCAGGCGCGTCACAGTTCTCCAGGCTGGGGGATGAGGCTCCCGCGTCCCACCCGGGCGCGTCACAGTTCCCCTCCAGGCTGGGGGATGGATGAAAGCTCCCGGGCGCGGTGGGAGTTGGTGAGGCTCCAGGGAATGAGAGGAGGCTTGCCAGCTGCAGGCAGCCCAGCGACTGGTGCTGAGGGAGTCGGGGAGGCGTCTGAGGAGGACGCAAGGGGAAGGCGGTGACGGGAAGCTGTCAGAGCTGGAACGCAGCTGACGTGGCGCCCTGCTCCCGGCTCTCTCTGGCTGGCCCACCGGGCTCTGAGCGCAGGGCAGAGGGTTTGGAGGTAAGAGACGAGGAAGGTGTTATTGCTCAAAGAGCAAGAGGAACCCCAAACGTCTACCAAAGAGGCCCCGCAGGCTCGGACAGAGGCTCTGTAGGGACCCGAGGCCTAAACTGCAGCCGGAAATAACGCAGCAAGTGAGAAAAGAAGCTATTTAAAAGGAACTGGGGGCCGGGTGATAGAACAGCAGGTAGAACACGTGCCTTGCATGCAGCTGACCCAGGTTCGATTCCCAGCATCCCATGTGTGCCCACCCTCATCTGCCAGGAGGGATCCCTGGGCACAGAGTCAGGAATAACCCCTGAGCACTGCCAGGCGTGGCCCCACAATGAAATAAAAGAAACTGACCCTGAAAGGACCAGCGATGAACCCTCAGAAGCTGGTTGGTCCTTCCTTCCCCAGGGGGAAGGCAGAGACCCTGCAGCTTCCTGTGGCCCCAGAGACCCACTTGGTGACTTGTGGTACCAGCTAGAGAAAATGCCCAAGATTCAAAAGATAAACTGCAATCAGGTCCCTTGGCAAGAATGCCTAGAACATTCCATACCCCACGCAGATCCTCTCACAGGCATCCAACAGCACCGGATGGATACCAGGGTTCAGGTGCCACCAGGAAGCCCAGTGCTGTCATTTCTTTTCCAAGTTCCCAGTAAAACACAGCAGAGACCCCAGAGGTTTCTCGAAGACTGTTTCTGAAAGGCCATTTCCACTTGGAGTTCCTTTTGTATTTCTCCGGCCATTTCTAAGCACAGCATGCCATCTCATCGGGCAGTTTATGAACCAAATGTGTGCACAGATCACAGTAAACAAAAATCGTCTTGCATGGTTGAAGCAAGACCCACTCTCGTGGTGAGCAACACCAAGATTTACACCAGACTTCTTTTAGGTTTGTACACGTGGAGGACGTTCGTTCATAAAGAAAAAGAGAGAGTTGAAACCTAACATCGTTTCCTTTCTGCCTCAGCTCCAGGAAACATGGAATCAAGTCTGAAACTTAAAAGAAGACATTTTGCTGTTTTCTGGAGTAAATATTCCATGCCCTGCATTGCTTCATCTTCATCCTTGTACTTTTCTTTCCGTGGTTTTAAAGACTTATTTATGGCACCTTGTCCCAAATCCTTTTTAGAAAATAGGAAAGTAATGAATAAAAAAGACAAACTACCAAAGTGCAAGCGTTTTAATTTTAGCATTGTTACAATTTTGCCAAAGTACCCATAAAGCTTTTTAGTTCAAGGCATAATCCCCGAATTAGTTTAAAGATTTACAAAATGTAAATTGGGTTTCCAAGAGTTAGTTAGCATGCCTTATATTACAAATTTTCCTGACTGTGCTTTTATTGGGATTTAATCAGAGACCATTGTAAGAAAGTCTAATCTGAGTTCTAAGCATTTGACATTAATAAACAGCTGAATGAAGGAGAACATAAGAGCTGCAAAGGAGAAAATACATTTATTTTTAAATTGAATCCTACTTAAATGAGACAACACTAAAATGCTCCAAGCTTCAGCCACTCCATCAGTTTCTTTTCCATCAGGTACAACAGAAATGTCCGAGCAGTTCCTGCAGAGTCAAAGGGTGGAAGATCAGGGTCCATCTTGGGCAAATCCAAGGCACAGCCGGGCACAAGTACCAAGGTACCCATGGGAGACCATCTGCGGGTAGCGCTGGATTTCTCCAACTACGAAATAACAATGACAACAAAGCTAGGCACCACGCACACTCGTCACCCCAGGAAAGCCAGGGATGCGCCTGGAGCCACTAAGGAGTCCCAAAAAGAGCCCTCGGAACCACTTGCCTCCACATCTCATCTAACCCTCCCAAGCTCTGCTCCTGCTGAAAACCAGAGAGCGAACTCTGGGGCGCTGAGCCAGAGAAGACACGAATCCACACTGACGTGACCGATTCTTCCTGGGAGTCCCGTCCCAGCCCTGTTCTGTCTGTGGGTGCCTACAGGCGGATGTCTCAGCCCCCAACTCCAGGACAAGAGACACATCTCTGCTATGGGAGGAGACCGGGTCGCCCCCATCATCACCTGTCTCTCACTCCCTCTGTGGACTCAAGGGGGGAGATGGGCTGGAGTGGTATGACGAAGGAACCCACGTTGACTGTGGGTGGGAATGTTGTCTGGGCGAGCCTCTTCGAGAACAATAAGGCGATTTCTCCAAAAGACTAAGTACCAACCTCCCACGGGACCCAGAGATGCCACGTTTTAGCATCCACCAAAGAGGATACTGGTCAGAAAGGGTAAGTGCACTCCTAAGTCCATTTTAGCACTGTAGCACTGTCATAGCACTGTCGTCCCATTGTTTGTCGATTTGCTCAAGCGGGCACCAGTAACGTCTCCATTGTTGCTTATTACTGTTTTTGGCATATCCAATACGCCACAGGGAGCTTGCCAGGCTCTGGCATGCGGGTGGGATACTCTCGGTAGCTTGTCGGGCTCTCCAAGAGGGACAGAGGAATCAAACCTGGGTCGGCCGCATGCAAGGCAAATTCCCTACCTGCTAATGCTATCGCTGCAGTCCAAGTCCACTTTAGCGCTTAGAACAACAGCCAGGAGGTGGAAACAATGCAAAGGTCCAAGGACAGACGAGTGGATAGAGAAGTTGTATCTATATACACAACAGAGTCCTATGCAGCCATAAGGAAAAATCCAACCATGCAGTTTGCCTCAACTTAGATGGAACTAGAGGAAAAAGCTGAGCAAGATAAGCCCGAGAGAGGCAAGGGCTGAATGATCTCCCTCCTCTGCTGTGTTCAGAGAAACAAAATAAGGGTATGGACAATCTCTACTAACCACAAATTCCGGCTACTAGGGCACAAAATTTAAACACGAGATTGGGAGGAGTAGGTGAACAGGAAGTGATGCAGGGTCACAGGGAGGAGGGCAGGGTCAGTTCTTGGGTGGCAGCTGTGAGAGGTGTGTCCACCAAGACCATGAATGTCCACTCTACAGAAAACCTATAACCTTCAGGGCTGGAGCGATAGCACAGCAGGGTAGGGCATTTGCCTTGCACACGACCGACCCAGGTTCGATTCCCAGCATCCCATAGGGTCCCCTGAGCACCGCCAGGAGAAACTCCTGAGTGCATGAGCCAGGAGTAACCCCTGAGCATCGCTGGGTGTGACCGAAAGAAAGAAAGAAAGAAAGAAAGAAAGAAAGAAAGAAAGAAAGAAAGAAAGAAAGAAAGAAAGAAAGAAAGAAAGAAAGAAAGAAAGAAAGAAAGAAAGAAAGAAAACCCATAACCTTAATTATAAGAAGCTTTTTAAAAAGAGAGCAAAAATCGGGAGTGGAGCAATAGTACAATGGGTAGGACGCTGGCCTTGCATGCAGCTGACCCAAGTTCAACCCCTGGCATCACATATGTTCCCTGAGCCCCTCCAGGAGTGATCCCTGAGCACAGAGCCAGGAGGAAGCCCTGATCACTTTCAGGTATGGCCCTAAAACAAAATAAATAAATCAAATAAAGCTAAAAAAATCCTTATAGCTAACATAAGGGCCGGAGCGATAGTACAGCAGGTAGGGCGTTTGTCTTGCACACGGCAGACCCGGGTTCAGTCCCCGGCATCCCAAATGGTCCCCCAAGCACCGCCAGGAGTAATTCCTGAGTGCAGAGCCAGGAGTAGCGCCTGAGCATAGCTTGGGTGACCCCCCCAAAAAAAAAAAACCTAAAATAACATTAAGAGACCCTGGCCATGGTTCAATGACTAACGCACCCATCTCACAAGCACGAGGACAAGAGCTCCGTGCCCACTGCTGCCTGTATGCGCCAAGCGCCGTCCTGGGTCTGACCTCTGGCATACGGCCTAGCGTGAGCCCTAAACCAGAATGTGAGCGAGTGCTCCACTGGAAGAAGGAGGCCCCGCAGAGTATGCAAACCTTGGTGAGCACCGACACCATGCCTGGGAGCACCCAAGGACCTGGGGAGCTCAGCGGTGAGCCCCTGCCGTAGGGGCATGAGGCCACAAGTTCAATCCCCAGAACCACCCACACACTAAGCACAAGTGAGCACTGCTGCTAGTGAGCCCTGGGGCCACAGCAAGGTGTGCAAATGCCACTGGGCCCACGAGCAAGTGTGTGAGCACAAAAGCCAAATATCTAACCCCCCCGCCCCGCCCCCAGTCGTCAGAACAACAACAGCAAGGAAAAAAGGCAAGTAGGCATTTTCACCATATTAACTTGGGGCGGGAACAATAGTACAGCAGGTAAGGCATTTGCCTTGCACGCAGCCGGCCTGGGTTCGATCCCTGGCACCCTAGATGGTCCCCTGAGCCCTCCAGGAGTGAGCCCTGAGTGCAGAGCCAGGAGTAAGCCCTAAGCACCACCACGTATAGCCTCTAAACTAAAAATAAATGGATTATAATTATAGTTAAAGTAAACATTCGGGGCCAAGGATGGGACTCAGCAATAGGGCACATTTGACTGTGCAAAGACCTGGGCTCTATATAATAATAACAATCACTGTATCACTGTATGACTGTCATCCCGTTGTTCGTCAATTTATTAGAGCGGGCACCAGTAACGTCTCTATTCCTCCCAGCCCTGAGATTTTAGCAGCTTCTCCTTACTCGTCTTTCCCAACGATTGGAGGCTCATTCAGGGTCAGAGGAATGAGACCTATCGTTACTGTTTTTGGCATATCGAATACGCCACAGGTAGCTTGCCAGGCTCTGCCCAATAATAACAATGATAATAATAAATATTAGTCTCTAGGACACGGGTTACATCCAGCCTGTGAAAAATCCGAATATATCAGAATGACTGACAAAGGCCTCTTAACGCAGCGCCCTCTGCTGGCCAGAGCCACTCCCGCAGCCCCTGTAGAGCCGCCAGAGCCGCGCGTGGGTTCCGGTCACCCGTGCAGAGTCCAGGGGCAACCTCCGGGCTAGTTTTTCAGTTCTGGCCATAAGCCAAAAAAAAAAACCAGAAGTGAGAATAAGAGAAGTCCAGAAAGGTAGAGCAGAGGACAAAGGGCGTTTTCTGCTTGTCTCCTCCCAGCGGGCCCCCTCCCCCCCCCCCCCCCCGCCCCCCGTGTGCGGCCCCTGGGGCTGTTTGTGGATGCTCCGAGCCTCCCTTTTGTTCTCTCACCCTCCTCCACTCCAGACCAGCGTCCTCCCTGCAGCGGGGGGGCTGGCTCCAGCAGCCCTGGCTACAGAGATGGGAATCCCTCAGGGAGAGAGCTCTGGCTTCGAAGGGACACCTTTGTCAAGGTGCCAAAGGGACACCTTTGTCTGTGCCCTGCAAACTGAAAGGGCTCCGTGCGTCTGCAAAGGACCACCCGCGGGCACAGAGCGAGGCTTTCTAGGTCACCTCAAATTACACAGCCCCCCGTGGTGGACAGGGCTGGGTGTGGGGGCTGGGGCCCAGGGGAGGGACCCAAAGGCTCCCACCCGGTGAGATGGCAGAGGATCTATGTAATACACAAGGGCTAGCAAAGGAGAATCTGGAAAAAGACTCCTCCCAACTTCTGTGACCAGGTCTTTGGTAAAAACGACCTCATGAGAAGAGAAGACGATGCTGGAACTCATCATCAAAACGGCGCGAAGAAGTGGTTGGCTGAGATCTCTGCAGATATAGATCTCTGCAGACACAGATATATAGACATTTAGAGAAAGAGACAGCACTGCAGGATAGCCTTCCCGCCCCCGCTGTGCTTACTGATGGTGAATCATGCAAGGAGGGGATTCTCCTAGCACCAGTGCTGTGTAATATTCCGGCATGAGACAGGGGGCGTGGCAGGAGGCGGGTTCAGTCCACGTAAGAGATGTCTTCCAACTGGGAGAGACGCTACAAATGCCAAGCAAAAGCTAAGTTTCAATGAGGCTAATAGGGAAAAAACGGACCTGATGCAAAATTGAGGTCTCTGACTTAAATAGGACCTATTGCAAAAGAATTTTACCTTTGCCTTTTAAAGCAGAAACCATTTCAGACCCGTAATTATGAAGAGTACTATAAGAATAAAAATAAATAAACAGAGCGTGGAAGATTGTTGGGCATATTAGTATGAGAGTCTAATAACTGTGAGACTTTGATCATTCAGAGCCATTAGGGTTAGGGAGGGGAGGTACTAACATTAGAATGTTGAGGGAAGATTCGATGAAAGCACGACTGAATATTTCAATCTTCAGTAGACGCGGATGAAGGCGACAGCACAAAAGGCTGTGTGCAGAGTGAGACGATTTATTAACAGAGCTACTAAGTTCTGTGTCAAGGATAATTCCAAGAATCAAGGACTGAAGTCAAGAGTGAGTGAAGTCGAGAGAATGAGGAGTTTAGCAACTAGAGTCTAGTCTTTTATTTTATTTCATTTTATTTTATTTTTATAAAGTTGTTCACAATAATTTATTACATTTAACATTCCAACACCAATCCCACCACCATGACACCTTCCTGCCACCATATTTTAAATATTTCCACCCTGACCCCCAAACTCTGCCCCTAAAGCAGGACCTCAATCATTCACTTTGTATTTCTTGCTGTGAATAATCCACTAAAAATGATCCCAAAAAGTTTCCTTAGAGGAAAGTGTGTGAAGATTGCTGTATTTCACCCTGGAGCCATTAGGCCCTTGTATAACACTAACATGTTGCTAAAGATTAAGCCTTGTGTGCTTCTAGATATACCTTTTTCCTCCCCAAGATTGGTTGCCTTCTACTGTACACCTCATTAAACGTGCTGTGCTATAGAATCTAGTCTTAAATGGACCACTCTGGACTGTGGTTTCCATGTCTTAAAAGTATGCAGGGTTGGGGCTGAAGCAATAGCACAGCGGGTAGGGCGTTTGCCTTGCACGTGGCCGACCCGGGTTCGAATCCCAGCAGCCCATATGGTCCCCCGAGCACCGCCAGGAGTAATTCCTGAGTGCATGAGCCAGGAGTAACCCCTGTGCATCACCAGGTATGACCCAAAAACCAAAAAAAAAAAAAAAAAAGTATGCGGGGTTGGAGAGCTCAATTCCAGAGGGCCTGGGTTTGATTGCCAACACTCCAGGGTCCCCTAAACACTGTCAGGAGTGACCCTGAGCACCACCAGGACTGACCTGCGAGCACCAAGCTGTGAGTGGCCCGTGAGAACCACTGGCCTGGCCCAAAAATAAAAGAACAAAATAAATAAGGATGAGAAATGCTAGAGCTCTTGAAGGTCCCCTCCATCAAACACACACATCAGGCTGAAACATGTACTAAGTATGGAACTTATTTATTCATCTCCTCCCTCACATGTGGGGCCCAGGTTATTGCCAGGCTGTAGAGAGAGTGGAGAATAAGAATTTCCCTCACCCTCTGGCAGTGGAGGGAAAAATCGATGGGAAAGGGTAGCAACAGGACTTGGTGTGGCATCTGATTCAGCCTCTATAGAAAACTTTAGGAAGATTCTTCAAAAAAAAGTAAGAATAGAACTTCCATAGACCATAGTTCTTGGGGCCAGAACAAAAGTACAGTGGGTAGAGCGTTTGCCTTGCTTGCAGCCAACCCAGATTCGATCCCCGGCATCCCATATGGTCCCCGAAGCACCGTCAGAAGTAACTCCCGAGTCTAGAGCCAGGAGTAACCCTGAGCATCTCTGGGTGTTACCCAAACAAACAAACAAACAAACAAAGAACACAGTTCTACTTTTTGCCACCTGCTCCCAAAACACCAGATCATTCATGTGCAAAGATGAAAGCACATCTATGTTTGTCTGAGTGCTTAATCCAATAGCCAGGATATGGAAACAACCCAAATGTCTAGTGACAGATGAATGGATAAAGAAGTTGTGTCTATATACCATGTAACTATCAGAAACCACGAAATCTTCCCATTCACTGCAACCTGGATAGAACTGAAGGGTGTCATGCTAAATGAAATAAATCAGAGAGAGAAGACTGTGATTTCACACGTGTGTCGTCTATTGAGAGACAACACAAGGGAAGAGACTGTTTTGGACTCAGGACAGAGAAGGGACCACTCTGACAATCATAGTTGGAAATGCGCGCTCTGAACAAGAACTGAGTGCTGGAAGGAGGTAAAGGGATAGACATGATAACTTTTCAGTACCTGTATTGCAAACCACAATGTCCAAAAAGAAACACACAGGGGGAGAGAGAGAGAGAGAGAGAGAGAGAGAGAGAGAGAGAGAGAGAGAGAGAGAGAGAGAGAAGGAAAAACATCCATCATAGAGGTAGGCTGAGGTTGAAGGGTGGAAGGAGGGATATTGGGGACACTGGCAGTGGGAAATGTACACTGGGAACGGATGGGTGTTGAAACATTGTATGACCAAAACCCAATCCTGAGCAATTTTGTAACTATGTGTCTCACAGTGATTTAATTTTTTTTTAATTGTTTAAACTTGGTCTTGGATTACAAAACTGAGATTACCAAGAAATGTCAGGAAGTGAATTTGTGGGAATAAAACGGTGGACTTGAGGTGACCTAGGGCAAGAAAGTGGTGGTGGGTCTTGGATGCCACCTTTGTGGCGGTAAAGCTGCAACAACTTTGTACATCAAAACCATAAACACGAACACTACTATAACCACGTTCCCGAAACTATAATTTAAAAAGTAATTATCATTTTTTATGATCATAAGTAGTCTCTTGCATGATTATTCATTCCACTGTTGGACATGGGGGAGGGGGCCAACCTCTAGGGTGGGTGCCGGGGATCCTTGTCTTGGGGGACCGCCACCCCTATGGTTCACTCCACATGGAGCCAAGACAGATCTACGTGACCACCAGGGCCCTCAGAAATGCTGGCAGAGAATCTCGGCAAGAACATGAAACGGCTGAACCTTCCCAATACTGACCCACGCTGAAAACTCTGGGGCCTTCTCAGCCTGGGGGTGGGCTGAGTCCTCTTTCTGCCACACCTGACAGCCTCGGACATAGAAATGGCCCCCACCGAGCCCCCAAGACTCCCAATTGCCCAGGCTCCACAGCTCCTGGAGCACTCAGCTGCATATGTGGCCACACGACACCTCCAAATCTCACGCCACTGTCGGCCCAGTAAGACCACAGCCAATCCGATGGAGGAAAAGCTTCGTAGAAGACCACCAATGAGTGAAAACAATAACCCAGAAGGCTCAACGAGCACCAACACTCCAGTAAATCCTCAGACAATATTTCATTAACACCATTGTGAGATACAGCAATTATCACAAATTGGCTTTTATTGGTCTATTTTTTTTTATAGTCCCACTTGCCTTTGTGTTGGAACAAGCCACATGAGGTAAATTTGCTTGTGTCTGCAAGTGGGCGGGCTTGGATGGTAGGTGGGAAACTGGGGACGCTGGCAGAGAGAAGGTCACACTCATGGTTGGGTTGGTATTGGGATATTTAATGCCTGAAACATCTGTCTTATGAACGACTCTGAAATCTTGGAGTTATAATAAAAAGCATCGTTTTAAGTGCTGGCCTGCCCTCCCGCCTCCACCCTGCACCTGGCCTCCGCACTCACAGTCTCGGCTCTCCGACTCAGGAGAAGCCAGCGGCCAGGTGTCCGCAGCGGCACCAAAGGCTCCTGCTTGTTGCATGACTGAGCACGGAGCTCAAGCATCTCCAGCCCTGAGGAAACCCAGAGAGCTGCAGGTCTGGCTCAGAAGCTGAACTGCAAACCTGGGGAGAGTCCTGAGCTGGAACTTCCCCAGTTCCACAAACATTTGTTCTTGCAAACTGCTAAAGGTGTTCCTTCAGACATAGAATGATTGCACTCATTTGTGGAATAAAGAAAAATACCATCATATGAGACTAATATCCAAGGACAGTAGAAACAAGGGCAAGGAGGATTAGTCTACAGCTGAAAGCTGCCTCAAGTGCTGGGGGAGAAGGCAAGTGGGATAGAGGAGAGACCATTATGACAAAGACAGTTGGACATGGTCACTCTGGGTAGGAGCTGTGTGCTGGAAGTAGGTAAAGGAACAACCACGATAACCTCTCCATGTGTCGCAGACCAGAGTGCCCAGAAGGACAGAGAGTGAGAGAGAGAGAGAGAGAGAGAGAGAGAGAGAGAAAGGAAGGAAGGAAGGAAGGAAGGAAGGAAGGAAGGAAGGAAGGAAGGAAGGAAGGAAGGAAGGAAGGAAGGAAGGAAGGAAGGAAGGAAGGAAGGAAGAGGAGGGAGGGAGGGAGGGAGGGAGGGAGGGAGGGAGGGAGGGAGGGAGGGAGGGAGGGAGGGAGGGAGGGAGGGAAGGAGGGATGGAGGAAGGGAGGGATGGAGGGAGGGAGGGAAGGAGGGATGGAGGAAGGGAGGGAGGGAGGGAGGGAGGGAGGGAGGGAGGGAGGAAGGAAGGAAGGAAGGAAGGAAGGAAGGAAGGAAGGAAGGAAGGAAGGAAGGAAGGAAGGAAGGAAGGAAGGAAGGAAGGAAGGAAGGAAGGAAGGAAGGAAGGAAGGAAGGAAGGAAGGAAGGAAAGTGACTGCCATAGAGTCATACAGGCAGGCTGGGGGTGAGAGGTGGCAGGAAGTAAATTGGGGTCATTGGTGGTGGGAAATTTACACTGGTGGAGGGATGGGTGTTGGATCATTATATGACTGAAACCTGATCATGAACAGCTTTGTAATTATGTATCTCATGGTGACTCAATTAAAAATTTAAAAACAACTAAATAAATAAATAGATAATAAATTTATCTAAAAATAAATTTATCTGCTCCTTGAGGTGGGCCAAATCTCCCTGCTAAGGTAGAGGTCATTGGGCAGGGGGAGGAGATAAGGTGCGGGAGGTTCCAGAGAATTTAGTGAGAACAATTCGCTGTTTTTGTTTTTGTTTTTTTGGGTTTTTTTTTTTGCTTTCCGGCAATGCACAGGGGTTACTCCTGGCTCTGCACTCAGGAATTACCCCTGGCGGTGCTCAGGGGACCATATGGGATGCTGGGAATCGAACCTGGGTCGGCCGCGTGCAAGGCAAATGCCCTACCCGCTGTGCTATCGCGCCAGCCCCACAATTCGCTGTTTTAATTGTTTGAGGTTTCTTTTTTTTTTTTTTTTTTGCCATGCCCAGCAGTGCTCAGGGGTTACTCCTGACTCTGCACTCAGGAGTTATTCCTAACAATGCTCAGGAGACGGTACAGTATATAAGGACTCAAACCTAGGTTAGCCGTGTGCAAGGCAAGTGCCCTACCCACTGTACTCTCTGTGGCCCCTAAGTTGGTTATTTTAAATCTTGCCAACCAGGGGTAGCCAGTGAAAATGGATCATGGAAACAGTTAAGGGGCAGGAAGAGTCACACTGGA
>NC_073311.1:54833135-54880308 GCF_027595985.1 Sorex araneus
GGGCAAAGGCTTAATATGTAATTTCTGGCAGAATTTTCCCAGGACTTTATACAGAAATCCAAAACCGCGCGGACGCTGCCGCGTCCGTGCGACTTAACATTTATAATTGTCATCAATGTGAAAGGGTTCCATTTGAACAGGTCAGACTTGGGGGGGAAACTCCAAATAATAACAGTAAGTTTTTGTTGAAATATTGAAGGTTCTTAATGTAACAGCCACCTCTGGACTATGAGCTAAGCAAAAGCCCCACGCTGGCCAATGTGGCGTGGAGTACACCATACTATGAGGCGCAGGAAGGGGGATGAGGGGGAAAAATTAAAAAAAAAAAATGGAAAAGGAAAAAGAGAAAAAATAAGAGAGAGAGAGAGTTATGTCAACTATAGTGAGTTTTGTGTTGAATTATGGAATGTAATCAAGGTAAAGAAAAAATGAAGTGAAATTCATTAGTTATACAGTAGGGGGTAGGGGGTGGGGGCGGGGGGTAAACTGGGGTTTCTGGTGGTGGAATTTGGGCACTGGTGAAGGGATGGGTGTTTGAATATTGTATAACTGACATATAAACCTGAGAACTTTGTAACTTTCCACATGGTGATTTAATAAAAATTTACAAAAAAAAAAAAAAAAAAAAGGAATGTGAACTCCTTTCCCAACCCCCTTGTGGAAGGTGGCAGCTAATGCTACCCCTATCGGTCCCAGGTGTCCCCTGACCAGGGCCACCCCCTGAGCCCTGGGAAGGAGCCAGGGTGCCCGAGGCACAGGCAGCTTCGGCTTCTTCCTGTCCGGCTGAAAGGGACCTTGTGTTAGCCCCAGAGAGCTCAGCGTGGCCTTTTCAGCACTGCCGTAGGTTCGTGCAGTTTCCTGGCCCTCTGCTTACAGTCCTAACACAAGCAACAAAGTAGTTCCCATCCAAGCAGGCATTTGTTTGAAGAGTAAGAGAAGAGGATTAGCAGGAGTCAGTTAGGGGAATGTGGAGAGGTCGTGGGAAACTGTATTTGAGTTCATCACATTCCTCAGGTCGAACGATGGACAACAGGCCCTTGTGTGCCCCTGCGGACACTCAGTCACCCGGAGTCTGTACACCCCTCCCACCAGGGTATCATTTTGTCCCCTAAGAGACTGCCATCCTGTCCTCAGTGATCTGGGGCAGAACACACTGGACCCAAAGCCAATGACCCACTGCAGACCCCCCCCTCCTGTCCCTCCCGCCTCCCTCCCTCTAACTCGCATCCTCTGGACATCACCCCCCAGGCTGGCTTCAGTCTCCTGCAGAGCTGCCCACGCCTCCCTCTTGCTGCCAGAAACCAGCACGTTTCCCAAGGAGAGGGTCTGGGGCGTGCGCCAGGACCCAGGAGGGAAGTAACTCTCACTCCCAGGTGGTCAGTGGAGACAGGGGAGGGCAGCAGAGGTGACAGAGGTGTGGGTGTCCAGGCTGCTGCCCGGGACCCCGAGCATGAGAGACAGTGCCCTCTCGTTCAGCTCCTGAACCCCGGGAGCTGGAGCCACTGACCAGAGGCCTCCCTCAGCTTTGTGAAGCCCAGCCCGGTGGAAGGGGATGATGAGGGCCCCATCCTGTCCCACTGCCCCTGGAATGACCTGCAGATGCCCTTCATCAGCTAAACCACCCAGAAGTGGGGCCGGAGCGGTAGTACAGCGGGTAGGGCATTTGCCTTGCATGCGGCCAACCTGGGTTCGATCCCCAGCATCCCATCAGCATCCCATATGGTTCCCCAAGCATTCAGAGTAATTCCTGAGTGCAGAGCCAACGGTAACTCCTGAGCATCACTGGGTGTGACCCAAAAAGCAATAAATAAAAATAAACCACCCAGAAGCCAGGGCCTTGTACAAAGTCAAGGGTGGGAAGTGAATCAGGTGGGGCCAAGTGAGAATCCTCCCGCAAGGACACTTCCGTGTGTGTGTGTGTGTGTGTGTGTGTGTGTGGACTCACATCCGTTTGAATCAGAAGAATTGTTCATTAGAACAATCCCAAATTATTGTAAGAAAGGCCTGCAGATGGACTTCCCTGCTTTACCTCTTCTCTCCCTGCTTCTGCTGTCCAGACTGCTGCTGACCACAATTTCCCTACCATTTCCCATTTTCATCATCATCATCACTAACATCATCACATTATCATCATCATCATCACATCATCATCATCATCATTGTCTCATTGTCATCATCATCGTCATTATCATCATCATCATCGTCATTATCATCATCATCATCGTTGTCATCGTCATCATCATCATCATCATCACATTATCATCATCGTCATCATCATCATTGTCATCATCATCATCATCGTCATTAATATCATCGTCGTCGTCATCATCTTCATCATCATCGCCATCATGGTCATCGCCACCATTGTCATCATCATCATCATCATCATAGTCATCATCATCATCATCATCATCACATTATCATCATCATCATCATCATCATCATCATCGTCGTCGTCATTAACATCATCATCGTCGTCGTCATTATCTTCATCATCATCGCCATCATTGTCATCATCATCATCATCATCATCATCATGGTCATCATCATCATCATCATCGTCATTAACATCATCATCGTCGTCGTCATCATCTTCATCATCATCGCCATCATCGTCATCGCCATCATTGTCATCATCATCATCATGGTCATCATCGTGGTCATTGGGTAGTTGCATGCCCGAGTGTCACACCGTTGGTGGCAGCATGCCAGGACCACACTCAGGCAAAGCAGATCACCTGCCCAGGTGAAACCTGCAGGACCACTCCAGAGCCCCGAGGAGGGAGCAGAGAGCTCAGCAAGGTCCCCACCCCACCCGGTAAATCAGTGCAGGGCCCCCAAGACCCCTAGAATGAAGGCTCCTGCCTAACCTCCTACCCACCGCTTGTGTCCCTCCATCCCCCTACTTTCTCCCCACCCCTCACTCACTGTCTGCCGCCCTCCTCCTGACAGCGCGTCTGAAGCTGAAGCCAAGCCCCCCAGGGTGGGGAAGGAGAAGGGCAGTGCCTTTCCTGACACCCCAGACTGCAGCGTTTTGGGGGTTCCTGCCGTCCCCCAGTGCTCGCTGCTTCTCCCATCGCTGTCTCCTCACGAGGATGCATTTCTTCAGCGGTCGAGGTCAGAATCCTTCAGCCCTCCCCGCCCTTCGCCATCCCTGTCCCTCTGTACACAAGGGCTGCCAATTAAACTCTTCCCCTCAGAGGGCCGTCCCCAACCTGGAATGGGATCATGACCCCCAGCCCCAAGTCATGCGTGGGGAAGGGGTCCCCAATAGTTTGCAGTCTGGTGGCGAGGCACTTGGCTCTGGGTGCTAGGCACTACTAAACACTATGCGGAGAACAGTGCCTCCAGGCGCTCAGCCACAGAGGGACGAGGCTCTGTTCACGAGGCATTGCAGACGGACTCCCGAAGACCAGCCTCCAAGGCAGGGCCAGGCACAGAGTGGGGGAGGGGGGCTCCCAAATAAGGTCAAAGACAAGCACCCTGAAAACAGACGGTTTCCCTTGTCTCTGCCTCCTTGTGTCTCTGGCCCCCGACCCCCATGAATGCGGGCCTTCTCAGGGTGATCTGTGCCATGAACAGGCCACAGGTCAGGCCTGGGTGGGTGCAGTTACCCGAATATTCTCCAGGAGGGCTGAGTGGCCCATCATAAACACCACCCAGACACCTTCACTGGGGCGCTAGTGGGGGGCCCTGGTACAACAGAGCTTCCCGTGGTGTTGAGTGATGGGGTGCCCAGGGCAGAAAGAGACAGAGCGACCCGCTGGGCCCAACCCTGCCCCTCTGCCTCCCCTGGCGGGAAGGGCTGCCCACCCATGCAAAGCTGCAGACAGACAGAGCGTCCGTCAGGACCCCGGGCCCACACACACCCCAGCCCGGGGCTCCATTCCCCCCTTTTCACCACCTTCCTCGTCCCCTCCTCGGAGAAGCTGCCTGCTTTCCAACCGTCAGCACAGACAGGTGAGTCGGATGGGCACGGGGCGCGCTGCCCTTGTTTGTTTAAATTTCCGCTTCGATCCCTCCTTTCAAAGCTTCCTTCTGGCAACGCTGCGACAGAAATAAAAGTAGGCAGTGGTTGTTGCTATGCAACATCAGGAGTTTGTCGAGGGCCTGCATCTATCTTTGCTGCGACTTATCTCTAGTCGGATTTGGAGCCACATTTTCCTGACTGGCAACGTCCTCCCGCTCTTACATAAGGCAAAGCTTGGAGAAGGGGGTCTGAGGAGGGGCCCGGGGCCCGGAGCCCCCTGCTAGCAGCGTCCCTTCTTTTCCTCTCCTCTGCTCTGCCCACCCCCGCCCCCCGCGGCCCTCCCTGGACCATGAGAAAGCAAAGCTCCTTCAGCGCATCTCTGGGCAGCTGCCCACTCCGTTTGGGCTGGCTGTGCAGCGAGGGTCCTTCTGCACCGACACAGATTAGGGTTTCTGGCAAGATGTTTCCCACAGCCAGTCGTCCCCTCTGTGTCTCTCCTCGCTGCATGCAAGATGCATCAAAATTAATCCCAGGCCTTCAGCTCAGTGTTTGCCTCGGCACTCTCCGACTGCCCCAGCCTCGCCCTGTGTGCGGCACGGGTGCCATTCTGCTTTCTGCTTTGTTTCTTCCAGAAAACAGCCCACAGGGAGAGTCTCCAATGTCCTTCTCTGCAGCCCTCCCCGCCTCGATGGCTGCCTCCGCCTCCCGCCCTCCCCTTCTCCTGCCTCTTTCCTTCCTCTTCCCCCTCTGTGCGCCTCCAAGCAAGACTGAGCTCATCTCAGCCTTGTGCTTTTCTCCCCAAGCTCCCCCCCTTCCTACCGGTGTGGATGTTCTGGAGGTGTGTGGGGCAGGGTGCGGGACAAGGTGGTCCCAGAGGTCAGAGAAGGGGAGTTATTCTGAAGGATGATGGGGTGGTATGCAGAAGCACTAGCCACTTTGGGGAAGACTGAGCTAAAAGACCGTGGAGGGGCTGTAGCCATAGAACAGCAGGTAGGGCCTTTGCCTTGCCCACGGCAACGTCTACCAGAATCTAGCAGAACCCCAAGGCTGGAGAGGTGGCATAGGGAGAGAGGCGCTTGCCTTGCATGTGGCCGACCCAGCTCAATCCTCAATCCTGGTGCCACATATGGGTGTCTAACACCGTCAAGAGTGATCCTGAGCGTAGAGTTAGGAGTCAGCCCTGAGCATTGCCTAAACACTCCCAAAGGAAACAGCAAATCGAAGACAGAACCGTGTGGTCAGTGCCTTGTGGTGTTTTGCCCAGGGAACAGGCCAGGGATGGCTTCACAGGAAGTGGCTTTGGAGCCAGGTCTTACGGGATCATTGTACTGGAGGCACCTGGGCAGACAGGGGGAGAAGGGAGGCCAGCAGGCATGGGGCACTGCAGAGGAGGGGGGCAGGCCTCCGAGAGCTGTGGGCAGCGAAGCACAGACGAAGGGGCCGGGTCCACCCATGGCCACACGAGGGTGATGAAGCAACTCGTTTGCATATCAACCGTCCTCCTGGAGAGGAGAAAGATTTGCAGTGATGGCATCTGCGCCTTATCCTGCGAGCCATGGGGAGGAAAAAGGTTTTAATAAGAGGAATATCGTGACTGGGTTTGCGTGTTGGCAAGATTTTTGGATTCCTCAGAGCTGACCCTTCCAGTACAAGGTGAAGTGAGCAAATATCGTGTCTCTCTGCAGGCAGAAAGCGCAGTCACAGCTAAACTGGGTTTACAACGCGGGAGTATAGGGAGGCTCAGCTGCCTGTGTCTGTGGAGGTCTAAAGAACAAAGGCTCTGGCAGAGGATGGAGAGATGGATGGAGAGATGGATGGAGAGCGCCTCATCTTTGAGAACGCCCCTGCAGGCATCCTATGATGCTCTCCTGAGCGTCTGTCTGATGCCATTCAGCCTCCCCACATCGTATTTATGCTACACCAAGGGACCCTTGCCTAGACAGCCGGATTAGAGACATCACTAATATGTGTATGACGTTCTCTGTGCACAAGAGGCTTTTAACGTCACTGTCTGCCCTGAGTCATGCCTGGGTGGATCTGACATCCTCTGCCCCCATTTCACAGATGGCAAGACTGAGACTCGGGAAGAAAAAGTCCTCCGGTTGCAGGCAGCTAGGGACAGTGCCAGGATTCGGGGCTGGCTGCCCTCCCTCCTCATGCTGTTGTTCTTTTCCCTTGGGAGTATGGGGGCACGGGGCAGGGCGGGTGCTGAGGGTCAGACGACCTCACCTGAAATGAGGGTCTGGGATCTGCAAAGCTGCCACCTGGACGCAGAGTTGCTCAGGAAGGTCCTCAGCTGGAGAGAGCAGCACCTCCCACTGATGGGCGGGGCAAGGAGGATTCAGACTCCGCCAAACAGAAAGTAGAGCAGAGCCTAGAGGCCCCTTGCACCTCCCTATTCGCTCAGTAGGTGAGCTGCTCGCTCAAAACTAGAACCCTCCCCGCTGCCAGATCAGAGTAGGGAGTAGCTTTGGAGTTTGGGGGCCACACCGGGAGGGGCTCGGGAGCCACTCCTGGCTTGGAGGAGGGGGGAGGGGGAACAGCCCCAACAGTGCTCGTGGGGGACTTGCAGCTCAGGGGGCCAGACCCAGGCCTCCTGTGGGCACTCAGAGCATTGAGCCATTTCTCCGGCCCTATGACAAAGGAGCATCACCCAGACTCTGTCTCTGTCACATGGAGGGGGGACAGCAGAGAGAGGTCCTCTCTCTCTCATGAGCCCTTCTTCCAGATGACAAAAAGCGAAGGTGTATTTTGGCAAGCAGAGGGCCACACCAGTCAGACACTCAAGGAAAAAAATCATTCATGACCAGAATTAGAGGCTAGTTCCTTGCCCTCTGGAAGGTCCTCAAGCCCTCTCTGAAAGAGTCCTCCTGGACAGGGACCTTCCTGTTCTAACTCGAGGTCACTCTGAGCATGAGCAGGGTCTGAAGCCTGATGAAGGTGCTTTTGAATCCCTAGAGGGGGCTGCTGCTAACTCACTTTTTCAAGCTGACTTCCTCCCGAGACTCTCACATTGCCACCCCTTGTCCCCCCAATATCAGAGCCAAGAGAATCTGAGTTGATTCCCGAGCAAAGAGCCAGGAGACGACAACCAGGAAAACAGAAGGTGGTGCCTAGGGCAGGGGGAGACCGCGAGGGAAACTCTTCTTCCTGTGTTAGCTACAAGAGAAGAAACAAAAGGGTAAGGGTGGGGGTTGGGGAGAGAACACCCCATTTTATTTTTTTATTTTTTCTTTAAAATTTTTTTTAATTTTATTGATTCATAAAATTCATAACCGTGAGCTATAGTTACGAACTTTCCTGCTTGAGTTACAATCACAAAATGATCAAACACCCATCCCTCCACCAGTGCACATTCCCCACCACCAATATCCCCGGTATACTCCCACCATTCCCACCCTCCCCCTGCCTCCATGGCAGACAATATTCCCCATACTCTCTACTTTTGAGCATTATGGCTTGCAACACAGACACTGAGAGGTCATCATGTTTGGTCCACTATCTACTTTTGGCACACATCTCTGATCCCGACTGATTCCTCCAGCCATCATTTTCTTAGTGAGCACTTCTCATCCATTCTAGCTGCCTTCTCCCCACCCACTCATAAGGCAGGCTTCCAACTATGGAGCAATCTTCCTGACCCATGTATCTACTGTTCTTGGGTGTCGGTCTTGTGTTATGTTATTTTATATTTCACAAATGAGTGTAGTCCTTCTATATCTGTCCCTCTCTTTCTGACTCAATTTCACATAGCATGATACTCTCCATGTCTATACAGTTATAAACAAATTTCATGACCATCTCTCCTAACAGCTGCATAGAACACCTCATTTTGAAACAGTCGAGGAGGGGGCTAACAGCTCAAAAGAGCGCATGTTTCGCTTATAGGGGTCCTGGGTTAAATCCCTGTACCACTCAGTCCTGAGAACCGCCAATGACCCTACAAAATTTAATAGACCCTTCCAAAAATTAATAGAATAAAACCTTGGGGCTGGAGTGATAGAACAGCGGGTAGGGCATTTGTCTTGCACACGGCCAACCCAGATTCAATTCCCAGCATCCCATATAGTCCCCCAAGCACCGCCAGGAGTAATTCCTGAGTGCATGAGCCAGGATTAATCCCTGTGTAATCCAAAATTACCTGGTGTAACCCAAAAATCAAAAAGAAAAAATAATAAAACCTAATAATGAGCAAATAGCTGTAATCATTTCTCTGAAGGAAGTACAGAAGTATTGACTAATCATGTGAAAAGTGCTTCACATTATTGTCATGAGAAAAAACACAAATCAGAACCACAAGAGACATGAGGGTGTGCCTTCAAGGACAGCCACAATGGAACAGTGGCCAGTGCCAGGCGAGGCAAGAGGAACAAGGGCCCAGGGCCCAATTGGCACAGGTGCTATAGAAAACAGTTTATGACTCCACAAAGATCAAATATGAAATTTCCTGGTGACTCAGCACTGCCACTTCCCTCCCAGATAAATACCCCAGAACAAGTGCAAACAGTTAGTTGAGGTAGGCCGACTTAAACAGTGACCCAAAGGAATTGAAAATAGGAATTCAATCAGATGCCAATGTTCTCTGCAACATCACTCACAATCATCGAAGTGTATAAGGGCCTGAGGGATACTACATGGAGTAACTTGTCTGCCCTTGCAGTGGCCAGCCCCAACTCAATCCCCAACCACAAGGAGGGACCCCCCCAGCACACAACCAAAAGCATCCCCTGAATATTGTTGGCTATGGCCCCAAAAACCTCCCCCAAATGTATAGATAGCAAAATGTGATCTGTTCCTACAATGAAATATTACTCAGTCATGAAAAAGAAAGAATCTTTGACCCCTGCTACAACACGGATGGACATCATGCAGTGGGGAATAAGCCAAAGAGGACAAATATTATATTATCTGACCGATATGAAGCACCTAGAAGGCAAATGCAGAGACACGAGTCACATGGTGTGGAAGACATGTCTCAGCGCTACCCCCTCACCTTCTACCTAGTCTCCCTATTCTTACCTGGGCAGAGAACTTGCTGTCCAAGCGGGGCCACTATCCACTCAGAAGAGAGAGCCCACAAACATGCTTCCTGTGCTCCATCCCTGCTCCACCTCTGTTCTGGGCAGCCAGACAATGAGGGAATGGGGTTTGCTTTGGCACCTCCTGGTCTCTGTCACCTCCTGCACCTCTTCTTCCAGCCTTCCTCCAAACCACTGCCCCTCCCCCAACACAAGATGGGAAGCTGGTGGCAGGGCTGTTCGCCTTCTAGCTTTCAAAGAGAACGGCTATAGCCTCGAAAGGGCCGACAGAGAGCGTGTCAGCATTCCAGATTCCCTGGGAACTTTCTGGAACAGAACCACTCTACCTGCCCTGGACAGCCTCACCCGGATATGGAAAGGGGGAGGAAGGTGTGTATCATGAAAGTCAGCAGCACCTACATAGCTGAGCTTGATTTTATAGGAAAGTAAGTGAAATGGATGATCACAAATATAGTCTAAAGGTTCAACTACAGGAGAAATAAACTACATGATGCATCTTCACCTCACTTAGCCAAAATGACATAAATACTGAAAACTAACATTTTGGGCCAGGAGATAGTACAGTGGTTAGGTTAGCGTCAGGATCACATGGTCCCCTCAGCATCGCTGGTGCAGCCTGGAGGCTCCTACCAAGCATTCAGCATTCATCCTCGGGCCTCTGCACTGACCCGCCAGCTCAGTTAGCCAGGAGTCTCTGACAGGGCACTTGGGGGTCCTGGGTACCACTTTGGGTACCAATACATAAATAACAAAAAGAAAATAAAAGAGCAACACTTTAGTTCTTTATTTTGTGGTATTAGGGATCAAATTCAAAATCTTATACATATGACACATGTTCTCTACCAGTGAGATAGTGAGACTAGATCCCCAAGACAACACTTTCATAAGTGAAGTCACAAAATTCCACAGCAAAACAAAACCATTAAAAATTAAATAAAAGTCAACATTTATGTAGACCTTATGCAAGGATTTTTACCAAGAGCTTCATAAGCATTATTTCTCTGCTTTTCTCAGTAACAGTTCTACAAATAGGCATTAGAAACAGGTGTAGTTTAACATTTTGGAGACAGAGAGGCTAAAAATTAAGGAAGTTCAATAATTTGTCAAAAGTGACACAGGGAGCCAGAGATAGAACAGCAGGTAAGGCACCAGCCTTGCACACGGCCAATGTGGGTCCAATCCACAGCACCGTACATGGTCTCCTGAGCCCCACCAGGAGTGAGCCCTCAGCACAGAACCAGGAGGAAGGCCTGAGCACCTCCTCACAAAAATATCACATAGAGACTTATTCATCTGTGGAACCATGACAAAAACATACGCTATGTGGGGTGAGTGATAGTATAGAGGGTAAGGCTCTTACCTTGCATGTACTCAACCCCCGTTTGATACATAGCCCTGTGTATGGTCCCACAAACACTTCCGGATGTCACTCCTGAGCGCAGAGCCAGGAGTAGCTCCTAGAAACGGTGGGCGTGGTCCAAAAACAAAACAGAAAAACACAGGACCCCATTGCTACTCCAGAACCACACATTCTTTTTTTTTTCCCCCTTTTTTATTTATTTATTTATTTATTCTTAATTGAGTCACCGTGAGAACAGTTACAGGGCTTTTAGGATTGAGTCTCAGTCATACTATGCTCAAACACCCATCCCTTCACCAGTGCACATGTTCCACCACCAAGAACCCCAGCATACCCCGCCTCCCACTCCCCCTCTGCCTGTGTGGCAGATGGTTTTCACTTTATTCTTTCATTACTTTGATTATATTCAATTTTTGACAGGAAACTCACTATCATTATTTGGAGTTTTCCCCCCAACAGTCAGACCTGTCGGAATGGCATCATTAGATTGTATGTTTTCTGTTGTTGATAACAAAGAGCATATGATGTTGCACGGTCTCGAAAGCGGCCGCCCAGATTTGGAATTCTGGTATTAAGTCCAGAGGTATTTCTGCCAGCAGCCACTGCATTCCGAGATTGGTTTCTGAGCCACACACATTCTTATCCAATACGCATCAACTGGTATAAAGTTCTTCTGGTAGGGGGCTGGAGCAATAGCACAGCGGGTAGGGTCTTTGCCTTGCATGCGGCTGACCTGGGTTCTATTCCCAGCATCCCATATGGTCCCCCGAGCACTGCCAGGAATAATGCCTGAGTGTATGAGCCAGGAGTAACCCCTGTGCATCGCCAGATATGAACCACCCCAAAAAAAGAACTCTTTGTATCAAAATTTGAGAAAGATTCAACTCTTGAGATATTCTCAAATTTTTATACAGAATACATTTTATATTCTCAAAATTGTATACATTTATATAAAAGCAATATATAAAAAATAAATTATTTTCTGCAGTGGCTACAGGTGATATTTGGCACTTAATAAGACAATAAATAGTGTATAATTTGCTATCTTGGCTACTATAACTCACAGCAGTCTGTAATGCTATTGTTTAAATATAAATAACTCATACTATGTTTGTAAATTGAGTAATGCTATACTAATACGTGGTCTCAAGATATGTTGGAAAACAGCCATTTTGAAAGATGTATAACCCTGGAAAAACTGTTTTGATAACAAATTCACAATTCTGGGCAAATAAAGCACATAAGTAACTATGTGTAATAAATCTAATAAGCAGATTATTTGAGCTTACTTGTATTACCATTGTAAAAAAGTAGAATTGCTTGCTACTTTTAACCATTGGGTGAGAGGAAAGCTTGTATACCTGTATCTCTAAAAAGTAGTGGTTTTGGGATGCTGTGAAATTAACTTACCAAGGTCACTTTGAAAACTCTTCTCATCCCTTTTGTTGCCGTGAATGTGAATTATTTTTTGCTTTTTAAGTAAATCAAAAAAGTAGCCAATGTGCTAAAAATAATTGCATATATTATGAAATGCAAGCATATCCTTTATTTACAGTACTTTGCAGTAGCATTTTATATATTTTCTAATAAAGTTATAAAACAAAAAAGTAGAATTGCTCTAGAAATGTATTCCAATATTTATTTATTCTTTTAATTTTACCATCTTTTACAAAAACAAAATTTGAACATTAAAACAGCTACTACTTTGGGGGCCAGAGCAATAGCTCAACAGGTAGGGTGATTGCCTGACATGGGGCAGACCTGGGTTCAATCCCCAACATTCCATATGGTCCCCCAAGCCCACCAAGAGTAATTCCTGAGTGGTGCAAAGCCAGAAGCAAGCTCTGAGCACTGCTGGGTGAGGCCCCCAAAACAAAACAACAACAGAAAAACAGCTACACTTTGGTGATTAATTACTTTCTGTACACCGGTTGGATATTTCTGAGAATGTGGGGGTTCAAATGTACTGACCTTGCTTCAGAAAATGGCATTTAAAAAAATTCATCAGAAAACCATCATTCCTTACTTCAGATCCATCCCATCATCTAGAGACTGACTGATGTTCAATAAACATTTGATAAATAAAAGAATGCCTGGGCAGCAGTGGATTGATGGTGGTGAGGAAATGAATGATTGGTTGAGATAAATGAGCAGAAAAGATACGTTTACCAAATTCCAAAGCATATTCATAGATATAATTTCACTTGATCCTCAAAGCATCCTATAAGAAAGACACACACAAAAATCCTTCACTCATATCACCCCCAACCCCCAACCACTTCACCCACATCCTGGACAAAAGGCTAATGTGGGGTCTGTGGGACCCAGAACTGCCTGAAGGACTTGGGGACCAGTGGCCGTAGCACACTCTCTGCGTGGGTCCTGGCGGCAGGCCCAGGGACTGGACCCGGCGCTCCGGGCCATGGTCCGGAGAATCCCACCACAGACAGTCACTGAGGCCAAGAAGGCCTTTGTGGGGGCCGAGAAGATGCAGCAGACCCCGAAAGCAAGCAGGTGTGGGTGCAGTCAAGAGGCTCGGGGAAGCAGGTCCACTTCATCCTGTATCCTTTCTCTCAAGGTGGCCGGGTCCTCCCTCCTGACTCCCCACGAGAAAGTGGAGCCTTCCCAGGAAGCCCCAGAGGCTGTTCTAACTCTTTCACCCCCATGGGCTGTGGGTCCCGGGGAGAAGGCAGGGAAGGAAGGTTGGGCCACTGCCCAGGTGACGCTCTCTGGAACCAGGCTGTCTGGAGTGGCTGGGACACCTTGCTTTTCGGCACCCCCTCTCAAGAGCCCCTCCAGCTCTCCTCCTGCCTGTCCGGGCACTGCCCTGTGGGCTGCCCCCTGTGCATGCTGCTCAGAGCACCGGGCACTGGAGCTTTCGCAGTGCCCTCGGGAGACCCAGGGAGCCTCGGGCTCCCACTGTCATGCAGAGAAGAAGGGTGGGCGGGCTGGAGAGTCTCACCCAGCAGAGAAGCAGGAGGCCTGGCACCAGCACGTCCACATTAGGCCTGAGAAAGTCTCGGGATTCCTAGCAGGGCTGCGGGGAGGCATTTCTCTCCCACAGGTAGGGGAGGTACAGGAGACGGCCATGACATGGTGGGAAGACAGAGATACAACAAGTCTTCGAGGAACTTAAAAAAATTAGGAAAGTTGACATGGCAATACTGTCTCATAATCCACCCAAACACAAGGAGACCTGAGGTCTACCTGAGTAAAAAGTACTAAATACCTGTTTGAAGGACGCTCCATAGGGTATAGGGAAATAGAGACAATTCTGTGAAATCAGGAAAAGGATGTATGAACTAAATGAGAACTTGAATGAGGAAGTAGAAAGCATTAGAAAGAATAGACCAAAACATGGGGCCGGAGCGATAGTACAGCAGGTAAGGACTTTACCTTGCATGTGGTCAAGCCAGGTTCGATCCCCAGGACCCCATATGGTCCTCTTGGGCACTGCCAGGAGTGATCTCTGAGTGAAGAGCCAGGAGTAACCCCTGAGCATACCCAGGTGTGGCCCAAACAAACAAAAAGTCCCAGGGATGACTCAGTGAGAGACAAGAGCACGTGTGTTGGACTCCCCACGTCACCACACACATGGAGTGCATTTCCAGGACATGCCGTTTGTGGGTCTGCATCTCAGCTAAGTGTGTGGTCATCAGCACATCGCAGCCAAGTGTGCAAGCAACACAAAGTGTGTAACCTCGAGTCACCACAATAGCAACAACAAAAAAAGTGAAAGGACAGGAGAAAAAAGGATTTATTTTGAATTTCTAGAGCTGATAGAAACCAAGGTTGAAATGAAAACTGCAACCCAAGAGAAAAAACAACAGAATGGATCAAGCTAAAAGGAAGCATCTGTGACACAGAGGACAGGATTTAGGGATTCTCTAATCAAAAGAGAACAAGACCAAAAAGAATGAAAAAGAGTGAGGGAAGCCGGCATAATTCCCTACAGAGGGCGTAGATTATTGCAGTCCCAGAAGGACACAAGAAGAGAAAAAGGCAGAAAGATAAATTCGGAGGCTGGAGAGAAAGGACAGGGTGGAAGGCTCTTGCACGTAGCTGACCAGGGTTTGACCCCCAACACTGCATAGAGTCCGCCAAAGACCAGTAGGAATGATGCCTGAGCACTGAACCAGGAGTACTCCCTAAGAACCACAGAGTTTGGCCCCAAAACCTAAAAGAAAAAGAAACGAAGATCCAGCAATACTAGTTGAGAACTTCCAAATTCGAGGGATGACATGGACCACCAGTTCATGAAGTCCCTAGATCCACACACTCAAATTAGAGAAATCTCCACAGCACATTATAATTAAACTGACAGGAACCGAAGTCCCAGGGGCAGAAAAAGAAAAGAAGGTTGTAGCCTATCAGGAAGCCAAATAAGACTATCAGTTGATGGCACACATCAAAAAGAACAAGAACAACCAGTGCTGGCGCGGATGTGGGGAGAAAGGGACTCTCTTTCATTGTTGGTGGGAATGCCAACTGGTCCAGCCTTTTGGGAAAACAATATGGGCATTCCTTAAAAAACTAGAAATTTGAGTTTCCATGTGTCCCCACAATACCACTTCTGGGAATATATCCTGAGGGTGCAAAATAAGTACAGTAGAAACAACATCTGTATCTGTATGTTCATTGCAGCACTCTTCACAATAACCAGAATCTGGAAAAAACCTGAGTGCCTGAAAACAGAAGACTGGTTAAAGAAACTTTGGTACATCTACACAGTGGAATACTATGCAGCTGTTAGGAAAGATAAAGTCATAAGATTTATTTATAAGTAGATGGTCACAGAATATCATGCTAAGTGAAATGAGTCAGAAAGAGGGGGACAGACATAGAGTGACTGCACTCATTTGTGGAATATATCACAATCACAATCACAATATCCCGTTAATCACCGATTTCTCGGGCAGGCTCAGTAACATCTCATTTTGTCCTTTCCCTGAGATCTTAGAAGTCTATTTTGACTTGGCCCTCCTAAAGATGTTACACTGGGGGCTCTTCAGGGTCAGGAGAATGAGATCTAGCTTGTTACTGGATTTTGCATATGAATACACCATGGGGAGCTTGCAAGGCTGTCTCATGGGGGCAAAAAACTCTCAGAAGATTGCCAGTTTCTCCCAGAGGGAGAAGTAGGCTAAAGATATTGAAGCGGCCGCGCGCTTCTAAGAGCTTGCTCTTAAGTCTCATGTTGTTGTGGAATATAAAATAACATAATATGAATCTAACACCCAAGGACAGGAGACAAGGGCCAGAAAGATTGCTCCATAGTTGGAATCCTTCCTCATGAACTGGGGGAAAAGGCAGCTGGAACAGAGAAGGGATCACTAAGTCAATGATGGCTGAGAAATCATTTGGGATGGGAGATGTGTGCTGAAAGTAGATCAAGGATCAAACGTGATAGCCTCTCAGTGTCTATAATGCCCAAAAGTAGTAGAGAGAGTATGGGGAAAATTGTCTGCCATAAAAGCTTAGAGACCACTCCTGTGGGAGAGGGGAGGGGTTGAGATACTGGGGACATTAGTGGTGGAGAATGTGCACTGGTGGAGGGATGGGTGTTCGATCATGTATGACTAAACTCAAACATGAAAGCTTTGTAACTTAAAAAAAAGACTATCAGTTGATTTCTCGACAGAAACTGTGTGTTGCACGTCGTGAGAGAGACGGGGTGACGTGTGCTGAGAGGAACACTGTCACTCACGTGGCCTCTCTGTCCTTCGGCAAGAGGGCTTGCACGAGACCCATCAGGCACGCTGGGGGAGTCGGGACTTCATGAGGCCTTGCAGGAAAAGCTAAAAAGAGTGCGAAGGTCTCTGAGTAGTAGCATAAGAACATGGAGAAGTGCAACACCCTGAGGGGCGGGGAGGTGGCACATGTGGAGGTGTGTGTGTCTGGCATGCACGAGGCCCTGAGTTCGGTCCCCAGTGCCCCACGGTCCCTGAGCATCTTCAGGTGTAGCCCTGCCAACCCTGAGCCTGTGCTGCCGAGCCTGAGAACAGAGTCTCAGTGCTAGACTGAGGGTCTCCAGGAACGGCCCTTGGGCCTCCCCACAGCCCCCCATAGGGGAAATGCCAGTTGCAAAAGCTGAGGGGCGCTAGAGAGAAGGAGCAGGGGGTGAGGTGCTTGGTCAGCATGCCGCCAGCCCTGGTCCTCCAAGCAGGCCTAGGAGTGGTCCCTGAGCACAGAGCCAGGAGTAAGCCCTGAGCACTGCCAGGTGTGATAATCACTGTCACTGTCACTGTCATCCCATTGCTCATCAATTTGCTCGAGCGGGCATCAGTAACATCTCCTTGTGAGACTTGTTAATGTTTTTGGCATTGCACACAGCCGACCTGGGTTCAATTCCTTCGCCCCTCTCTGAGAGTCCAGCAAGCTACCGAGAGTATCTCGCCCACACGGCAGAGCCTGGCAAGCTACCCATGGCATATTTGATATAGGTGTGATAATCAAATAAGACAAATAGTTTTTAATACAACACACTGATATAAGTTGCCAAACTCAGAACTCTCTAATGCCCTAATATAGTGGTTTGTGAACCACTTAAATCTAGTATATGGGTTAAAAGACAAGAATGCTTAAAAGTACCTGAAAACAGGACCAGAGATGTGGTTCAGTGGTAAAGTACAGGCTTGCATGTGTGAGCTCTGGGTTTGATTCCCCAGCACTGCAAGAAGAAAAAAAATATGGGGCAGGAGAGATAGCAACTAGGACACTCGCCTTGTACATAGATGACCCGTGTCCAGTTCTGGCACTGCATATGGTCCTCTGAGCACTTCCACAGAGCCAGGAGTAAGCCCTGAGCACCACCATGTATGGTTCCCAAACAAAACAACAGCAGGATTTAAAGACTTATAATCAGTAACTAGTTAACAAGGGGCCCGAGAGACAGTACAGCCAACCACGGCTGCATCCCTGGCATTGAATATGGTCCCCTGAGAATCACTAGCAGGGCTAAGCCCTGAGCACCATCAGGTATGGCCCATATTCCCTCCCCCCCAAATAAAACTGGTTAGTGTCTGCAGCACTGTAGCACTGTCATCCCATTGTTCATCGATTTGCTGGAGCGGGCACCAGTAACGTCTCCATTGTGAGACTTGTTGTTACTATTTTTGGCATATCAAATACGCAACGGGGAGCTTGCCAGGCTCTGCCGTGCAGGCAGGATACTCTCGGTAGCTTGCCGGGCTCTCCGAGAAGGACAGAGGGTTGGCCCCATGCAAGGCAAACACCCTCCCTACCCGCTGTGCTGTGGCTCCAGCCCAGGTTGGTTAGTGTCTACGCAGCATAAAATAAGATACACTCTACCAGGCACAGGAGAGGAGGAGCTGCAAAAGGGTAGAGCTTTGATATGAGAGCGAAGTTGTTATCAGTATAGATTATTATATCTATAAAGTGTTTTATGTAAATCTCACGGTAGCCACAAAGCAGAAAAATACCCATAGTAAATTCACAAAAGGGAAAGAGATAAAAATCAAAATATTTCACCGCAGAAAATTATCAAAGCACAAAGGAAGGCTGCAGGAGAAAAAAGAATGAAATATGAAACTACGGAACAACCAGAGAACAGTGGGGTGGTAGGTGTAAGTCCCCCCTATTAGTAACTGTTCTCGGGAGCTAGAGAGACAGTACAGTGGGCAGAGGGCATTTCCCTCGCACACTGCTGACCCGGGCTCAGTATGGTCCCCGGAGCAGTGCTGAGGATGGCCCCCAAAACCAAAAATAAATTCTAATCGTTCTACTGGGAATGAATGGTGTACTCTAATCAAATGTGGTTGGATGGATTAAAAAAGCAAACCCAGTGCCATGCTGCCTACAAAGAACCACCTTCAGACTTAAGAATGGAGCTATAGCATAGCAGGTAGGGCATTTGCTTTGAATGCAGCCAACCCGGGTTCGATTCCCACACACACCACCATCGTGATTTAGCTGGGCCTCAGCCAGAGTTCAGTATAGAATAGAATGTTTCATGTAGATAGAGTGCTTGCCTCAAATGTGCGAGAGCCTGGATACTATCCCAGGCACCACCATAAAAATAAAAAAGAAAAGCTAACAAAATTACAGTCAGAGCACAAGTTGAAGGGATGGAAAAAAGAGATATCCCATGCAAATGAAAACCAAAAGAGAGAGCCAGAGTATAGTTATATGGAGCAAAATTACTTTAACACAAAATCTGTCACAAGGGGGCTGGAGCAATAGCACAGCGGGTAGGGCGTTTGCCTTGCACGCGGCCGACCTGGGTTCAATTCCCAGCATCCCATATGGTCCCCTGAGTACTGCCAGGAGTGATTCTTGAGTGCAGAGCCAGGAGTAACCCCTGTGCATCGCCAGGTGTGACCCAAAAAGCAAAAAAAAAAAAATCTGTCACAAGACAAAGATGATCCTCACGGTTTACAAATTGGGGGAAAGGGTGCTGTGGCAATAGTACACTGGGGAGGGCAGTTATCCTGCGTGTGGCTCATCCAGCTTCCATCTCCAGTGTCCCGTATGGTCCCCCAAGCACTGCCAGGAGTGCAGAGCCAGGAGTAAGTAACCTCTGAGCACAGCCAGGTGTGGCCCAAAAGCAAACAAAAATTACAAATTAGGGAAAATTCACAGAAAGGACATAACAATTTAAGATAGGTATTTATGGGCCAGAGAGATAGTACAGCAAATAGTGCTCCTGCCTTGCACGTAGCCGATCTGGGTTTAACCCCTGGAATCCCATATGGTCTCCCGAGCCTGCCAAAAGTGATTCCTGAGTTCAGAGACAGGAGTAAACCCTGAGCACCACCAGGTGTGCCCCAATATACAAAAATTGATAAATAAATAAAAGTGTAGTTATACCCAATATCAGAGCACTTGGATTTCTTAGGCAAGTACTAACAATTCAAAGAAAGAGCTTTGTGGGCCAGGGAGATGGCTCACGGGGTGGAGTCTAAGCTTTGCACGCCATAGCACCTGATTCGATCCCTGGCAATGCAGGTTCCCTGAGTACCAAGACAGAATAACACCCAAGCGGGATGGAGTGTGCACAAAAGTAGCACTGTAGCACTGTAGCACTGTCATCCCATTGTTCATGGATTTGCTCGAGCAGGCACAGTAACGTCTCCATTGTGATCCTTGTTGTTGTTACTGTTTTTGGCATATCAAATACATGCCATGGGGAGCTTGCCAGGCTCTGCTGTGCAGGCGGGATACTCTCGGTAGCTTGCTGAGCTCTCCGAGAGGGACGGAGGAATCAAACTCGGGTCAGCTGCATGCAAGGCAAACATCCTACCCGCTGTGCTGTGGCTCCAGTCCTCATAAAAGTAAAAGAAAAAAATCAATATGAATCAAAACAACAATAGTCATGGGACTATAATACCACTTTCAGCAATGGTTAGATCATCCGCAGAAAAAAGCCAGCAAGGTTAGTCTTGAACTGCACTTTGGACTGAGTGACCTAACAAACACAGACTACTCTCCACAGTCCTCTCAGGCACTGGCCATTCGCCAAGAGAGTGGATTGACAGCTCAAAACACGAGTCTTTAAGAGGCAATAAGAATCCACGAGCCAGGGGTGCAGCTTGGCACTCGTGCACTTGCTTTGCATGCTGAAGGCTCTGGGCTGGGTCCCCTGCACCTCCACAAAGAAGAAAAAGGAACTGAATGGAAATAGCTGGAAAGGTTGGTACTTGTGCTTCATTCAGGAGTTCAAGAGTTTCCTGGGCTCAGCACCCCCAGGAGTGACCCCCCCCCCAAATTGCCTAAGATGACTGAATCATATCAGCTTCCTTTCCAAACACAATATGAAGCTAGAAATCAATGCCAGGAGAAAAGATGGGGAAAAAAAATCACCCAAGTCTAGGGAGATTAGGCAACACACGCCTGAACAACCACTGGATCAAAGAAGGAATCAAGAGGGAGATAAACATCGGAGATAGCAGAGCAGCAGCGAGAGCCCCGCGCGCAGCTGATGGCGGCATAAATCAGCACCACGCTCAGGAGAGCAGCGTGGAGGGGCCTCGGGACACGGGAGGCAGCGCTCACGCGCGGGACAGGCCTGCCCCCTCCCAGCCTCTGCCAGAAGGACCGAAACCAGGAGCTCAGCCTGGGTCTCTCGCTCACTGCAGCATCACTCACTGCAGCCGAGACCGAGATGGAACAATCGGACAATCGGAGTGCCTGTCAGCAGATGAATGGGGTAAGAACACGTGACAGGGACCAGAGCAACAGGGCATCTGCTTGTACCTGGTTAACCCAGGTTCTATCTGTGGCGCCCCATAGGGTCCCCCGAACACACCAGGAGTGATCCCAGAGTGTAGAGCCAGAAGTCCTGAGCACCACTGTGTGGGACCCAAACAATCCCACCCCCAAAGAAAAAGAAAAGAAAATGTGATGCGGTGCCTGATAGGGACTGAGAAACAGTACAGCAGATAATGTACTTGCCTTGGACTCCGTCAACAGGTTTTAACTCACAAAGCCATACGGGGGCCCCTGAGCCCTGCAAGGAATGAACCCTGAGGACAGGGCCAGGAGTCAGTCTTGAGCACCACTGGCTGTGCCCCCAAAACAAACAAACTGTAGTATACACACATATACATATTTACAATGGAATTTTATTTCAGCATGAAAGAGAAGGAACTTGAAGGTCTCCTTTGTTTTGGTTTGGTTGGGGGGGTCCGTGCCTGGTGGTGCTCAGGACTGACTCCTGGCCCTGCACTTCGGGACCACTCCTGGCCGAGACCAGAGACCACCTGTGGTGCTGGGGATGGAACTCAGGCTGGCTACAAGCAAGGCAAGCGTTGCCTAAGACGCCCTGTTGCTCTGGTCCCTATCACGTGCCCTGCCTGCTGTACCATCACTCCAGCCCCCGTGGCCAGCACGCTGCAGTGTACTGGTGACACCTTACACATCAGACTCACACCAAACTATATGCAATTACACCTCAATAAACTTAGAGGAGGGATCCCAATACAGGCACAAAAAACAAATGGTTAAACTTGTTTGAAAGACTAAAAAGAAAGGCACCAAAATTTTGAGAGATTTTTCTAGATGGATTGAGTCGGGAGGGGGATCTATCTTTCTCCTTCCTGAACATCAGAAAATCTCTACCTCTTAATGTTTGCAGGAGGAAGACGAAAGACCTGTCTTATAAAGTATTGCCTAAACCAGCCACGATGCTCTTTTCCTCTGTGCTCACTTCGGAGGGCGCTTCCCAGAGAGGTTCCCAGTCAGCCCTCCCTCCAACGTGACAATACCTTACCCCTGCAGATGTGGGATTCTTGTCCTCAGATCCTGAGTCTGGGTTTATTTAGGGTGACAGAGAAGTTGACACTGAGGAGCTATGTGACTTCCTAGGCACAATCATGAAAGGTCATCGACGTTCTCCGTGGCATATCTGGACACTGACTCTTGGAATAGCCCCTTGCCTCCATGCTGTGAAGAATTCCACACAGGCCACTCGGAAACCCAGGCTAGGTGCGCTTCCACCATCCACCAAGACAGAAACATGAGTGAGCCGTTTTGAAACTGATCCAACAGCCTCCCTCCCTCCCTAACTCACACCAAAACACAGCCCCACCAGCAGATTCCTGCCACTGCCTTCCCGGGAAGTTTTAGGTGGATGTTAACATAATTATACCTGTCTGGGGAAACCACTTTTGCCTATTGCTTCCAATGTCCTTCTTTGCCTTCTTCACTTAGAAAGCTCCTATTTGTTCTTCAAAATCCTGATCAACAATGTCTTTTGAGTTGTGTTCTCTTATGTAACTTATGCCAGAAAAAGAGGAAAAACAGGGGGAGGAAATTTTACCTTTTACTCTCTGTTTGGGTGGAGTGATAGCACAGCAGGTAGGGCGTTTGCCTGCACGTGTGACCGACCCGGGTTCAATTCCTCCATCCCTCTCGGAGAGCCCGGCAAGTTACCTAGAGCATCCTGCCCACAGAGCCTGGCAAGCTACCCGTAACGTATGCAAAAACAGTAACAAATCTCACAGTGGAGACATTACTGGTGCCCGCTCGAGCAACTCAATGAGCAATGGGAGATGACAGTGCTACAGTGCTACTCTCTGTTTAGCACCTGTGTCTCTTAAGCTTCTCTCTAGGATTGCACGGGAGACGTTGCATTTTCTACCTTGCAGGAACACAGTTCATGTTTTCCAACTGACCTCGTTGAACAGACAGACACTGGTGGCAGCTGCTAAACTCACCTGTCTCGCTGGCGAGAGCGGCCCGTCATTTGTCCTGGTGTCAGTCCTGCTGCTCCACTCCCAGCTCCTACCTCAGCCGCAGGGACCTGCTCCTACCCTGAATTAGCCCATCCCTCCTCCCCGCCAAGGCTGCTGGAGGGACACGGGGAAGTCCTCTGGCCCCACTGCTCCGACAGCTCCATTGGAGATGTCTCTCTTCCCTTGGGCTCCTGTGAGTCTCTCCCTTCCAGCACTACCTGAATCAGTTTCCCGGGAACTAAGTTATGGATATTCTGGTGATACCACATTTCCCCCAAGAGCCCAAATCTTAACTTTTCAAAATAACTTTTGTTATGGCTTCCAACTCAATCACCAACTAAATCGGGTTTCTGGGGGCCAACAGAGAGGGCAAAAATTTCCCAGTTGCATAGAGGTGGGCTGGGGGATGGGGTGGGGGTTGGTGGGAAGTAAACTGGGGTCATTGGTGGTGGGAAATTAACATTGTGGAGGGACGGATGTTGGATGATTGTTTGACTGAAACCCGATCATGAACAGCTTTGTAACTGTGTATCACATGGTGACTCAATAAAAAAAAAATTAATTAAACTGTCACTGTCATCCCATTGCTCATCTATTTGCTTGAGCGGGCACCAGTAACGTCTTCATTTTGAGACTTGTTGTTACTGTTTTGGGCATATCTCACCCACACAGCAGAGCCTGGCAAACTACCCGTGGCGTATACAAATAAAAAAATAAAAATAAAAATAAATGAACCAAAATTCCCCAGTTGGATAAATGCATCGAGTAGCTATAGCCTCTTATCTGTAATATTCCCTGAGATGTAGGTGTGAATCGCTGACAGAAACAATTCCTTTGTATGTGAAAGGTTTCTTGCTGTAACTACAGTTTGCAGGTCGACAGCTGCTCACTAAGTCCATCCCTGTGGAACATGGAACCAGGGGTCGCGGTGGTGCTTTGCTCCAAGAGCACTGCCCCCCTACCAGGGTGGCGCTTGCTTGTGGGAGCCTCTTGCCCAGTGACCCTCCATCACACGCCAGCAGAGTCTTTCTCAACTCAGCAATTCTGCTTCGTCGGAAGTATCCGGTTTGCTGGGGACCAAATGGCAACCGGCTGATGAGATAGCGCCATCCCCCGAATCAAAGATCGCCCTGCCTCCAGCACAGAAGGCAGGACTTATGGCCTGTCTGGCGACAGGAAGCCACCCGGCTGCTCTCCACGCTTCCTCGCACCCACCCCCCTGCAGATACCAGAAGGCCAGACCAAGCGCACTGGGCCCACCAGTGCCTGTTCCCGTTTCCCACCCAAGACAACTCAAAAATCCCGCTGAGCTTCTCCCAGCCGCAGTTCTACCCCAGCCTCTCCAGGGCCCGTAGGACCCCTCGGGGCGCACCCCAATAAATCCCCCTGTTTCTATTTTATTTTGGAGGGGGGCCACACCCAGCGATGCTCAGGGGTTACTCCTGGCTCTGCACTCAGGAATTATTCCTGGTGATGCTGGGGGAAACCATATGGGATGCCAGGGATCGAACCCAGGTCGGTCACGTGCAAAGCAAACCCCCTCCCCACTGTGCTATTGCTCCAGTCCCAACCCCTCCTACTTCTTCACTCATCTTAGTCCCTCTGTCTGTGCTGGCTGAGATCAGGAAGCGCTGGGCCTCACATTCCTTTCCCCCGCCTTTTTATTAAGCAGAGCCCCAACAAGAGACTGATATTCCCATTTCCGGCTGGGCTCCTTTAGTTACACGCAGCACATCGCAACAGAGGGCTGGGCATTTGCAGCCCAAGTGGTCATTCCTGACATTCATAAAGCGTGACCCTGAGCAGTGAAGAGCAACAGACCTGAGGGCTCTCTCGCCCACTCTGCATGACCTTGAACGAGTCCTTCCATGCCTCCGTGTATCAGTAAGAAGAGAGACTCCAAACACGTTATCTCGAATGAACCCTTTCAGAAACAAAATTTGATGTGCCGACATTTTGCTTGATAAGCAGTTTACTCATTACCCACATTTTCTAGATACTCCTACCAAAAAAAAAAGAAGAAGACAGAACGATGGAATGAGATACCAAAACCACCTCACAGTCCTATCAAGGAATGATGAGACTGAGAGTCATGCTCTAAAGAATTCTTGATTTTTTTAAATTTATATTCATATGGAAAACATTCTGTGTCATTATCCAGAAGAGGCTATCAGCGCATCAAGATTTCAGAGAGGAGGCAGGCAGGTTGCTCTTGCTGAGAGGAACACCTCTGAACCCTACAAAGACTGGGAGAATGCCATCCCTCTCCCCTCAAGCTCAACAGAAAAATGGGATAAATACCGGTACTGGTTAATTTTAGCTGTCATCTTCTCCAGGGATGCAATACAGGCATGCAATCAGACACAAGAAGGGCTGAGGGAAAGGTGTCGTGAGTGGGCTTTGGTGAAGGAGTTCCGTGTGGTGGGTGTTATTCAAGCAGTCGGAAGTCTCTGGGGGAAAGACTCGTGGAGACTAAGAAAGAAGAAATTCTGCAGCAAACTGTGACATCCCTAGGGTCTTCATCCTACAGATTTGGGAGCAGATATCAGGAGATGGGAGAGACACAGAGAGAGAGAGAGAGAGAGAGAGAGAGAGAGAGAGAGAGAGAGAGAGTCTTCTGGTTGGGTTTCTCTTGGGAGCCCTGGGTAGTCTATCTTCCTAGACATAGGAAAGGACCCCTGCACCCCATCCTGCCCTTATGTGATAAACTCTAATTCAGGAAGGTCTACACCATCCTGAGAGCTCACTAACTCAATAACAAAGGCAGGTGAAAGAGCCACATATCATCCCAAACGCTGCAACACTCACAAGCTCTGGGTCTGCTGAGAATTATGTAACAGGAGGCGCTGGAGTGGCTGAGGGAAGTCCCACCGGGCACGTAGGCATTGTCCTCGCGCCTACCAGCCACCACCCAGCCCCACACAAGATGACTCCACTCTCCCGGAAAGAAGGGGCTCAGTTAGACATTCATCCCACATAGCGCTAGCAATTCTCTACTCCTCCAGAGACCTCGCATGTTCCCCCTTCATCTCCATTATCCAGAAGGGGGGGAGAAAGCCAACTGTCAGAAGGAGTGATCTTTCTTGCACTTTTCCAATCAAAATCAGCCTCTGCTGACTTCCTAGAATAACTCCTGTCCCCGTCTACAAGAATTTATGATGGCTTGTCAGTGCATTGGCGCCACCTAACGACTGCTAGAGAGAATGCACGCCAGCTTTCATGGTTGAGATCAATTTTACAGATTCCATGGCTAAAAAAATCAGGCCACGTATTTCCTGAGATCTCCAGTAAACGCTATTCATTGCTCATTTTAGTAACTCCTAAATAAATTTAAGAGTGCGGGCATTGAATCTGTATGCACCTGAGTTCAAATCTCTGGGATCTTTGCCCAAGTCACTTTTCTTATTTAAGCTTTAAAAAAAAAAAAAATGGGAGCTGGAGTGAAAGCACAATGAGAAGGGCATTTGCTTTGCACGTGGCCGATCCAGGTTCAATCCCCAGCATCCCATATGGTCCACTCGTGCACTGCCAGGTGTTAATTTCTGAGTGCAGAGTCAGGAGTAACCCCTGAGCATCAATGGGTATGACCCCAAAATAAATCAATTAAATAAAATAAAGCTTGGATGTTTAAAAAATAATAATAAGGGGCTGGAGCGATAACACAGCAAGTAGGGCGTTTGCCTTGCACGTGGCCGACCCGGGTTCGATTTCCAGCATCCCATATGGTTCCCTGAGCACCGCCAGGAGTGATTCCTGGATGCAAAGCCAGGAGTAACCCCTGAGCATCGCCTGGAGTGACCCCAAAAAAAGAAAATAAATAAACAAATAAAAATAAAAATACAATGAGGTTAATTCTTATTTAAGCTTGATTTTAATTGAATCCATTTTAATACCTCATAGGAACTTTTAATAAATAATGTAGGTAGGAGCTTAATATGCATTCTTATTCCTTAATAAACAATGACTAAATTCAAGTTCTCTATATTAATAGCAACTTGGAGGATTTCCATCAAATATTCATCTCTCCATGGGTTGTATTCCCTTCTCTCATGACTGAACTAAACAGGAGGTGATGATCAATTTCTAAATGCTTACATCCACGCAGCGTGGGGCCGATGGATGCTGACTTTCCTGGAGGAATTTCACATTCTTTATTATGCTGCTTCCTAGAATCAATATTCTAATGATGCGAGAAAGGCACGAAACATTTTCATTAAATTTGTGTCGTGTTTGTCCCCTTCCTTGGTCCTGATGTTCTTTCTTAGATCCACAACCGTGGGGAGAAAAATCACTTTTCCAACAACCTCTAACACCCATTCCCAAAGCGAATCTTCAAAACACACACACACACACACACACACACACACACACACACACACACACACACACACAGAGGACCGGAGAGCTAGTGTAATGCCTAGGGCGGTCGCCTTGCATGTGTCGGCCCAGCACCCTTTTGGGCCCTCCAAGCCACACCAGGTGTGACCCAAAACACACGTGTTAATAAAGGAGATTGTTTCCCCCTTCCCTTTGCTGCTGTGATAATGTCCAGGGCCGCGGGGCTCGCTCACACTCTCAGCCGCGCTGCACGACAGTCCGTGCGTTTGAACCTGCGGCGCCTGCAACGCATGCTCAGTGGGGTGGGCCTGTGTGGCCGTGGCCTGGCTTAAGCAGCGCTTGAGTGGCAGGGGCTCGCTCAGACCTGGCCCAGGTGCTCCAGAACTGGGTCCCCTGCTGCCGCAGAGCGCCCCCGCCAGGTCAATGCGTGGAGGAGGCTGCCGGGTTCAAACTCTCAGCCTCACGCTTGCAAGGAGGTGGGTGTTGCCACTGAGTCCATCTAAGCTCCCAGGAGGGGCACAAAATAGCATCCCACATTTCCAGACCCACGTCTTCTGGAATCCCTTGCTGGGCAACGCCCCTGCCAGCCCTGCGCTCCCTTCCTTTGGCCACTCAGAAGCGTCTGTTTCAGGAGCCAAAGGAAGAACGGGAGGCAAGACATTTGGCTTGGTTGTGCCTGTGGTGTCCATCCACTGCCCTGGTTTGCTCGCCAGCACCACACACCACTGGTCCTCCTCTCTGTGCCTTTGAGAAGAGAGCACTGGACTCAGAATTTGCAAGCACATCTCCACGGCAACTGTTAGGCAAATGAGACCAGGAGGCAGTCAGGGCCTCAGTCTCAGTTTGCGTGTCTGGAAAATGGGGACCAACCTGTCTGACCTTGCAGCGCTACAGGAAACCATAAACTGTTGGGCGTGAAAGACCCGTACGTACCCGAAGGCACTCTCTGACCAAGAACCATTGCTCCCAACCCAGGGAGAAGTACTAGCGCACCCAGATCCATCCCCAAACGTGTGGAGACTTCGCACGCCATTACAATCATTACTCTCTAAGGAAGTATTAATTGAAGAAATGAGTATTTTCTACACCCCCCCCCATTTTATCTAAGCACTGTGGTTTTCAGAGTTTTCCACAATGATTTGTTCCAGGCATTCGATATTCCAAACCCCAATCCCACCACCACTGTCCCCTTCCCGCCACCATTGTCCCCATTTTCCCAACCACCCCCCTGCCCGCATCTGTCGCAGGCCCCAAATCATCTTCTATTGCTTGTTACCACTAGCTGGCTAGTGGAATTACCAAAAAAACACTTTGGTAAAATAAAAGTTGTGAAAATTGTTGTATTTCCCCCACGGGGACGTGCAGTCCCTGTCGGGGCGTTTTCTAAGCTGCTGTCACCAGCTGAGCCTTCTGTGCTCTGTTTTTGTTGATGGAGCTCCGTTGGCTTCTGTGGGACGTTCCGCCCAATCTGGTGTGCTCCTACTGGGATGTCAGGATCGGAGAGTTTGGAGATGTCGCTCTCCAGAAAATCCAGAATATGGAACTGGGCGGTGAGCTTCCCTGGCGGCCGTGGTGGAAGGTGGGTGCAGGTGTCAGGCCTTCCAGAAGTGGGACAGTGGGGCGGGGGAGGGGAAGGGGGAGGTTACCCTCCCAGAGTCAGAGAAGGCCTGGAGTTTTTAGCCAAAAAAAAAAACGCTGGGCTAAGACCCAGGAGGCCGCTCGGCGATGTTCCGGATCGAGGGCCTCGCGCCAAAGCTGGACCCCGAGGAGATGAAACGGAAGATGCGCGAGGACGTGATCTCCTCCATACGGAACTTCCTCATTTACGTGGCCCTGCTGCGAGTCACTCCTTTTATCTTAAAGAAGCTGGACAGCATATGAAGGCTGGTCATCACATGTGAATGCAGGATATGAAGAACCTGATTACAGTTTCTCCTCCAGTCTGCAAATGGGTAGGCCCAGAAAGATGTAAGAGACTCTGAGTGAATGGACCTAAAAATCCTACTTGTCATGAAACAAGTCTGACTCTGGTGACTGACCTTCATAGCTGAAACGAAACTATTTGGAACATATGAAAAAGCTATTTTGTGGTCCTAGAACACCCTATGCCTGTGATATTCAGCCTCTGTCAATATTGGTATAATGATAAATAATGGCAAATTCCCTTTTCTAGCAAGTATCAATTATAAGGGAATTATGTCTGCAGTGACACTGTCTTGCCATTCCTGGTCCCCTTTTTACTTCTGTCTGTTGAAGAGTTTCTTACAGCCAGTTGTTTTATGGAAGCCAGCACACAACCACGATGACATTTAAGCACAGGACCATTAGTCTATATTTTTAATAAATGTATTAATTAAGAAAAAAAAACGCTGGTGTACCTGAAATTTTCGGCAGTTTGGAACGAGTATTTTCATTTGGATTTCCGTTTACAGAAACCCCAACGGTTCCCGGTTAGCTCAGGGAGAAGCCGGGCCTGAAGCCGTGAGAAGCGAATCGTGCTTAGCACGTGCAGAGGCTCTGGGGGCTCAACAGGGGTTCTCGCGGACAGGGTGGGAGTGTAACCACCGAACCATGACCCCCACCCCCCACCCTGGTGGTCTTCAAAATACAAGCACAGTCGTGTCATACCCCTGCTCTCAGCTCTAAAATGTCATCCAGGGGACCCAAGCGATAGTCCAATGGGTAGAGCACTTGCCGTGCACGTGGCTGGCCTGGGTCCAATCTCCGGCATCCCATATGTTGCCCCGAGCACCACTGGGAGTAATTGCTGAGTGCAGAGCCAGGAGTAAGCCCTGAGCACCGCCAGGTGTGGCCCAAAAAGCCAACCAAAAAAATGGAACCAGGCCTAATGTATCACACACTGTGCACCCCCCACCACCGTACCCCCCTTCACAGCACAATCCCTGGCCAACCCGACCACTTCCGCCTGGGCAGACCCCAGCCCCATGGTTTCACGCCTCCACCTACTGCCGTTGTCCTCCTGTCCTGAGAGCCCGACGTTCGCTTCCTCTCGGGCCTGCTGCTGGGTGTTTGCTTAACTCTCCACATACCCGGGGAGCCGCTCAGAAGAGCTCGGCCTGCATGTCCAGGGGAAGCCACGAGCCCATTCCCCAGCCCTGACATGTGTGTCAGAGCCCAGCAGCTCAGCTACCTGAGATCCCCAACGCCACAAGCCATCACTCGGCCCGGTGTCTGTGACCCAGCCCTGAGAGGGTTCAAGCCCCAGTGGCACCGCAATGATCAAGTCCCCGTGAGCACCGCAATGAGAAGAGCAAGCCAGGAGCCAGGAAGTGTGGTTTCTGATGAGCATGTGTGCAAACTCACACGTGTGCGAGCACGTATGCCAGAGTGACCGGACGGCAGGTAGAGCATGTATGTGGCTGGTATATGGCCAACCCGGGTTCAGTCCCCAACACCCTTTCCAGGAGTGATGTCTGAACACAGGGCCAGGAGTGAGCCTAGAACCACCAGCCCTGGCCCCCAAATAAACAAATTAAAAATAAAGGTGTGTGAGCACCAAGCCAGGAGTGAAAGCACTACAGCTCGAGGTACTGTCCAGGTGAGCGCCACAACCAAGTATGTGTGTGACACCCCACCACCACCCCCCTCCAAGTCATCACAACAACAAATGCCAACAGAGGCAGAAGGCGGTAATGACCTCCTGCATTCTAAGGCGGCTCCCCACACTTGAAAATGTCTAAAAGCGTGAGTGTGACTGGGGCAGAACCATGCAACAGATACCCTAAGCTCTCCCTCTCCGGTTTCCTAAACTCTCTTCCAGGGGGACTGCTCCGTCCCAGGAATTTAGGGCTGGATGTAAGCTAATGCGACAGACGTCACACATGCTGACAAACTGCCCTGGCCTGTGCAAACCTGGGGAAGAGAATCTCTCGCGTCCTTTGCTGACCGTGCTCTGGGAATGTGTTTATAGAGCGAAGCTTCCTAACCGGCTGGAGGAATGGAAAGGGGTCTACATGCACAGAGACCGCTTCTTCTCTGCAGAGCACGTCCCCAAAGACTCAGCGTGTTGACAACCTACATCTGCGCAATCTTAAGGCGTTTGTGGGACTGCGGTTTGGATGTCCAGCCTGAAACACTGCGCCCAAACCTTGCCAGGAGGGAAGAGAGTGCTGTGTGGCCTGAGTAGTGTGAGCCCCGAGTAGCCAGGAATAACTGCATCACCAGGTGTGGCCCAAACCTCCCCCCCCAAAAGAGAAAGATTTTAAATATAATACTAGCCCTGCCTCCATGGAGGCTGGCAGGAATGAACAACAGAGAGCCAGGTTACAGAGGAAAAGTGCAGGGGCTCAGAGTGCCTGACCAACAAGCCTATGGTCATGAGTTCGAGTCCCCAGTACCCCACATACACAGAGCACAATACCAGGGGAGGGGGGAGAGAAAAGGGGAAAGAAGGGGGGGGAGGGGAGGGGAAGGGAAGGGAGGGAAGGGGAGGGGTGGATAGGGAAAGGTGGGGAGGATATGAATGGAGTGGAGAGAACCCACAGACAGCTTGACCTGGGTGGGCATCTGGGTGGACACCTGCACCTGGACACCACAGAGGACCCCACTAAAGAGTTCTGACCTGAAATTCATTAAGGTCCATTGAGAAGCAAAGAAGGGGACAGAGAGCCAGGACACTGGTGCTGCATGCGGCCAACTCAGACTCGATCCGCAGCATCCCAAAGGGTACCCTGATCCCTTCCGGGAGTGATCCCTGAGCACAGAGCCAGGAGTAACCACTGAGCATCGCCTGGTGTGGCCCAAACCCTTCCCCCACACACAAAAAAAGATTTTAATTATAAATACTAAAGATTGCTCATTTAGGGGCCAGAGAGAGAGAGAGAGCTCGCTGGACCCCACATGCGGTGCCCCAAGAACAGCCAGAAGTAAACCGGAGCACAACCGGTATGGCCCAAAACCAAGATTAATGAATAAACACAATGACACCACTGATACAGCGAGACTTCAGGACATTCATTAATGCCCACTAAAAATGCCCTAGGATGGTCTTCTATCCGATGGCCATGATTCCTTAATTCTCTTTAGTTGTATTTAATCTGCCATTAGCCCGACCCTTGGGACTTGCATGGTAATTGCTACACTGTTTATTTCTGGAAGTTTTATCCAGACCATTTTCATGCCTGCTAAGCTTCCTGTCCCCTGAAGATATTTTCTCTCTCTTTGAGAACCCAAACATTGCTGTATAATCTGTGTCTGCTCCTTCCCAAATCGGAGGCTGAGGGTCTGGCTCTCCCCATGGTTTTTATTGCTTCCTACTCACTCACACAAAAGATATTTTTGCTTGGTTTTATTCCACTGGCCTCTTCCGCCCAGATTCTCCATTTTCCAGTAGCTAAGCAGTCACACCCAGGGACTGCCCCTGGCACCATGTAATCCCACCAATGGCCAACATCCAGAAACTATGAGACCAAGCTCCCGGAAGAGAGCAATGCAGAGTCTCTTGCCCCCGCACCTGGCTATCTTCCCCGAGGCCCCTTGGAGGGGGTGGGCTTCAGCTTCCCTCCCCACCCTGAGCAGAGCCCCCGTAGCCAAAGACCTCCGGAACCCAGCCACAGCCATGCTCAAGGCCCCTCTCCACACATTCAGACGAGCCTCACGTATGAAGGAACTGGCAGAGGAACCCAGGTGTGTGGGACCCGGGGCTGAGACCTCCAAGCCTGCTCGGATCGGGACTTGGCCTCTTCCACCCAGATTCCCCATTTTCCAGTAGCTAGGCAGTCACACCCAGGGACTTCCCCTGGCGCTGTGTAATCTCACCAAGGGCCAACATCCAGAGACTATAAAACCAAGCTCCCAAACATCTTATAGCCTAGTTGTCCCTCTGGGAGAAAATGGCAAGCTACCGAGAGTTTCCTGCCTACATGGGAGAGCCTCGCAAACTCCCCATGGCATATTGTTATGCCAAAACCAGTAACAATGATGGGTCTCATTCCCCTGGCCCTGAAAGAGACTTCAATGCAGCACCATTGGGAAGGACGAGTAAAGAGAGGCTGCTAAAATTTCAGGGCTACGGCCTCTTCTCTCTATGGGAGTGGCAGCGGCAGCGGCGGCTCAGTGGCACCCACATGGCGACCACCGTCTTCCAGACCCCATCAACTAGAGGTATGAGATTGCAGTGAGGTGGCACACAAGAGATCTCGGGAAGGGGGATATTACCGGCACACTCCCCACCCAGACGAGAACCGGAGCAGCCAAGCACACGAAACAGCTCCTCTGCTCCTTAAAGTCTATGATCCTGGAGGGCTACGAATCACTTTTGGCACCCAGAAATGCATCTAGACTGTGAACTGAGCTACAACCCCAGGCCGCCCGGGGAGGGGAAAGGTTTTTCTCTCTCTGCCTTGTCTTTCGGTGACTTCTGGCAGAAATCTCTCTGGACTTAATTACTAAAATATCAGAAATCCAAAACCGCGTGGCTGTGACAGGTCATATATTTTTCACTCTCAGCAATGGAAAACAAATTATCAAATGATGCCTTTTCAGCAGGTTTGATTAGTGAGGGAAAATTCTAAATAATAATAGTGAGTTCTCTGTTCAAATATTGAATGTAATCAAAGTATAGAGAGTAAAGTGAAGATCATTAGCCACTCAGGTTTGGGGGGGGGTGCCAGAGGGGGTTATATTGGGGTTCTTGGTGGTGGAACATGTGCACTGGTGAGGGGATAGGGGTTTGATCATTATATGACTGAGACTTAAACCTGAAAGCCTTGTAACTTTTTTCACGGTGATTCAATAAGATAAAAATTAAAACTCAAGGGGTGTTCCCGGCGCACCTTCCGCCCAGAGATGAACTGAGAGCCGCGGCACGAGAAGCAGAGCCTCCTCGCTTATTGACTGTGATCCTGAGGTCTCCTAACCCATTTTGGCACCAGAGCGGATGCTTGAGCCATGCATTCTGACTGTGAACTGATCTACAACCTTGTGCAGCCCGGGGAGGGATTTTTTTCCCTCTCCACCCCATTTTTCTGAGCGAAAATGGCGGCAGCGGCAGCAGCCACGCGGTGAGAGCCACCCTCTAAGACCCCTCCACCAGGAGGTAGGACTTTCTTTAGTGACGTAGCCTGTAGGTGGTCCTGGGAGGGGGGGTGTTCCCGGCGCGCCTTCCGCCCAGAGATGAACCGAGAGCCTCGGCACGAGAAGCAGAGCCTCCCGCCTACTGACTGTGATCCTGAGGTCTCCTAACCCATTTTGGCACCAGAGCGGATTCTTGCAGCCATCCATTTTGACTGTGAACTGAGCTAAAAGATGATGCGTATTCGGCAGTCCTGATTGTTGGGGAAAATTTCCAATCAATAATAGTGAGTTCTGTATGGAAATATGAAATGTACTCAATATATATAGAGAATAATGGGAATATCATTAGCTACTTAGATGGGGGGTGGGGTGGGAGGGGGTTGTATTGGGGTTCTTGGTGGTGGAACGGGTGCACTGGTGAAGGGATGGTGGTTTAATCAGTATTTGACTGTGACTTAAACCTGAAAGCTTTGTATTTTTTTCTTGTTTTCACGGTGGTTCAATAAAATATTTCTTAAAAAATAAAAAATAAATAAAAAATAAATTAAAAAAATTAAAACTCAAAAAAAAAAATCTCAGGGCTAGGATGAATGGAGATTTTACTGAGACCGCTCAAGAAATTCAACGATCAACAGGATGATGATGATGATGATGATGATGATGATATTCCACTGGAAACTAATTCTTTTTGTATTGGGGGAGGCACGCCACACCTGGTGGTGCTCAGGGATCAGTCCTGAATACAGGATGCTGGGATGAAACCCAGGTGGGCAGCCTTCGAGGTGGTAAGTAAGTAAGTAAATAAGTAAGGTGGGCAGTCTTCCTTACTCACTGGAGGCCAATTCTTTAGAAATGTGTTTGTGGGGATTTCCTAGGAGCAAATATTTTTTTTAAAAAAAAAAAGGTTCTTTTCTTTTTTCTTTTTTTTTTAATTTAATCACCATGAGATACTGTTACAAAACTTTCATGTTTGAGTTTCAATCACAAGGTGCGCCTGATCTCCTCACTGAGCATCCCAGCCCTTGCCGGCACCCCCCCCCCCCCCCCCCCCCCGCGCTCCACGCAAGGCCCAGGGACAGATCTCAACCCAATGACCAGTGGCCAGAGGGGGCGTGGCCTCTTTGGTAGTGGGCGTGGCCCTGCTGCAGTGGGCGTGGTCGCAGGGGCAGGGGCCGCTCATGCAGCCACAGTTATTTTCCCCTGTTCTAGTATACTTGACAGACGTCTCAATCCCCATGAACTAACTTTGTGGAGATCTCCCTGTTACCTCAAACACAAAAGGCTAAATTAACCACTAGCCTACTCCAACTGCACCAAAATATCGAAAACTCACAAAAAGAGAGATTAACTCTAGTGAACTGGAAGGTCCCACCTCCATACAACCGTGGCAGCATGAATTTCAGTCACACAATGATTGAACACCCATCCCTCCATCAGTGTACATTTTCCACCACCAATGTCCCCAGTAAACACCCCCCCCCGTTCCCACCCTTCAGTCTGCCTCCGTAGCAGACAATTTCCCCCATACTCTCTCTCTACTTTTGGGCACTATGGTTTGCAATACAGATACTTAGAGGCTATCACGTTTGGTCCTTTATCTACTTTCAGCACACATCTCCCATCCCAAACGATCCCTCCAATCATCCTTGACTCAGTGATCCCTTCTCTATTCCAGCTGCCTTCTCCCCTATCTTCACAACGGAATACTATGCAGCTGTTAGGAAAGATAAAATCATGAAAATTGCTTATAAGCTGGATAGACATGGAGAGTATCATGCTAAGTGAAACGAGTCAGAAAGAGAGGGACAGACATAGAATGGCTGCACTCATTTGTGGAATTTAAAATAATATAATATGAGACAGACACCCAAGAACAGTAGAGACAAGGGCCAGGAATATTGCTCCATGGTTAGAAAAAGTTCTTTTCTGCCATGAGGCACTTCCACTACTTCTTCCTGAAATCTAGACTCGTTTGAAATGTACAGCCCCAGGGATTTGTTTTAGAGTTTGTTTTGGACCATCCTAGTGACACTGAACTTCAGCTACAAATCAAGAAGAGAAAAGGCCTGTGCTGATAACTTCTTGCTTGGTTTTGCGGTTTGGGGGCCATACCCAGCTATGCTCAGGGCTTATCTGTAGCTCTGTGACAGGGTTCAGGGGACCAGGTATAATACTGGGAACCAAAGCAAGGAGCTGCAACAAGTCAAGCACCTTCCCTCTGCTCTATCTCTCCAGCCCTTATTGTTTGGGGGCGGGGGGTAAGGTGCTTGCCCTGCACATACTCAACCCAAGTTCAATCCTAGTTACCACGTATGGTCCCCGCTGCACTGCCAGGAGTGAGGCCTGAATGCAGCTGAATGTGGCCCAAAGACAAAAGGAAAAGAGGAGTGAGGGGGAGGGGTGAGATTTTTATGAGTGCGAGGCATCTTCTTGAAGCCAAGATGTGCAGGAGGATGGGGTGGATTTTCATTTTGTTTTACCAGGATTCAGGGGTCCCTCCTGGGAGTCCCACTCACGGTCAGGCTGACACTCGACATTAGCCTGTCCTGGAGATCTGTCTGGGCTCCCCATTCTCTACCCCCTGCTCTGTGAAGCCTGAGGCCCAGAGGGACGCCTGTGTCCTCCGCCCGGCTCGCTGGAGTCCTGCTCTCCTGGAGATTCCCACCGAGCTATCTCAAAGGAGGGGAAGACGCTCTAGACCTCCGAACTCATCCCGGGAACCACTCGACGCTGACCAAGCTGAGCATCAGCCCTTGTTCGGCTTTAAGAGCTTCCGTGTTTGGATTCCAGGGACAGGGCTCAGTGGTGAATCTGTGTCTCACATGTGTGACACCCTGGGTTGGATCCCCAATGCCCTATTGTCCTCTGAGCACTGTAAGGAGCACTCTGAGCACCAGGCTGACAGCATCCCCCAAGCACCACCAGGTACCACCCAAACACAAAACCAAAACATCATAAAAACATATGATGAAATAGTACAGCAGGGAAGGCACTTGCCTTGCACTCAGCTAAGCCAGGTTCCCAGCATCCCAAATGGTTGCCGAGCACTGCCAGGAGTGATCCCTGGACACAGAACCAGGAGTGAGACTTGAGTACTTCTGGGTATGACCCCAAAACAAAACAAACAAAACTTATGTTTTTTTTTGGCTGGAGAGGTAGCTTACCTGACACTGTGCAATCCCCCCAACACGACCCTGAGCACAGAGCTGGGAGCACCCCTGAGCACCCTAGATGTAGCTCTAAACTCCTATTTTAATACTTCAGCCACTAAAGGGCTCACCTTAGGGGAAAGTATAACTCCGACGAGCAAAGAACAATTTGTCTTTATTCAGCTTGATTCACTGGCACTGCCGAGGCTAGAATTTCCCCAAATCCCAAAACAGATCGATTTTATTACATTTTAAGATGATTAAGACATGGACAAGATTCAAATGAGGCAGCTCTTGGTAAATTGATACAAAGGGCTCGCCGCAGTGTACTGTTATGCAAAAAGAAAAGTATGTATAATATGCTATCATTTGTGGGGAAGAAAAAGAACACATGCTTCTATATTTGTCTGGATAATTCTGGAATGTCTATGATGTCTTTAGCAAAGTCTTAAGAAGTTGTTTTCAGAAGGAAAAAACAGAAGTTGTTTTCTGGGGCCACCGTGATAAGTGATAACACAGCAGGTAGGACCATTGCCTTGCACACAGCAGACTCAAGTTCAATCCCTGGTACCCTACAAGGTCCTCTGAACCCACCGGAAGTGAGCCCTGAGCACGACCAGGTGTGCCCCATCCCCCAAAGAAGAGTTGTTCCCTTCCTTGTCTCATGGAGTACCGAGGGCAGAGGGGAGCCTGGGCAAGCAGAATATTTCAGGCTCCCTCCCCAGTACTCCAGCTCCAGCAAACACCAGCTGAACAATTGTCTTGGAAAGGCACATTCTAGAATAGCTTAGACCCCCTTTCATAGTTTCCAGCAGAGCTTGTACAGAAATCAACGTGATTTCTGGATTTAAAGGTAGTTGGACTGAGTTGAGCTGATGTGAATCAGAGTTGGGAAATGCGGGGGAAATGAAAAGAAAGAGACCATTTGCCAAAATGAGTTGGCTACCTCAATATTTTTAGCAACCCATCGCCCTTATTTCCTGCTTTACCCACTCCCACCCCGAAAACATTCCTAAACTTGACCTCGTTATCGTTCACAGTAGATCATAGACTCAACGGCTTAGAATAAACACGCTTAGAAGGAAGGTCAGGTGAACACCAACATTGTAATGCAGAAGGCTTTCTCACAATGTGAGAAGAAGAATGTATTTTTTCCAAATTTCACAGAGTCCAAGAGACCGTGTAGGGATAAGTGCGTGTTGCCATGGAAACCGGATGTCATCATTAGCATCATCACCATTCACTACATGCCTGTTAGGTATTGCTCAGAGTTACTTCCTACTTACATAGAAAAGAAAGATAAGACATTGGCTGTGAAGGAATTTCTAATTCAAAGGACATCTGGAATAACACATGCTTGCTAAGAAAGGGATGAACCTTTTAGCATGCATCACTGCTAGGTGCCAGGAACACAGAGATTAATCAGACTCAGCTGCTCGCCACAGAGTTCAGCCTGCTGGGGGTGGGGGCAGAGGCATAAATGATTATTAGACAATGAGGAAATGCGGTGATAGCAATGTGCAGAGGACATTATGCGCAGCCCCCAAAGTAACCAAACGCTGACAGTAAAAGCACATGCTTACTCAAGAGGAGACAATCTGTTTAGACATCTATTTCTTGCCTCATTATTTATCCCTGAACATAATGCTCCGAGTATTATAATGCATAAGGGAGAAGGCTCGTCTTCCCCCTAAATCCGTAGTCCTAGTCTCAATCTTATCTAGGGAGGGACCCTGTTCAAATGCAGAGCTCCCATAAAGACCGGAAAGGCTGGGATTGCAGTTTCTAGAAGCTGTCGAGTCAAAGAATGTATAAATAATTTAGATTCCACCAACTGCCAACACTCTTGAATTCCAAGTCTCTGGATCCAAGGAGCCAGTGATGGGCAGGAGTCCTGGGATCGATAACACCGTGCGCAGGACAGAGATGAATCTTCAGTTCCTCGGAGTCGTCAGCAAACCTGGATGTGCAGAGCTCAGGGCTCTCCCCCGGGCCCCCACTTCCCCAGTGCTCCACGTGTTCCTTCCCCTTGGAGCTCAGAAGCAAGGGCAAGTGCCCCACCTTCGACACCCCACCAAACACGATGCTTTGCCTCTCAGCCCTTGTCGTTTCCTCTGCAGTAGTAAGCAAGAAAGGCAGGAACTCCAGGGGCCAGAGAGATCGTACAGCAGCAGGGCGTCTGCACCCAGGTTGTCTCTGCAGCACCCTAGACGGTCTGAGCCCTGCCAGGAGCCATCCCTGAGCACAGCAATGAGTAAGCCCAGAGCAGAGCTGGTTGTGGCTCAAAAACATGAAGGAGAGAAGGAAGGAAGAAAGGAAGAAAGGAAGGGACGGAGAGAGGGAGGGAGGGAGGGAGGGAGGGAGGAAGGAAGGAAGGAAGGAAGGAAGGAAGGAAGGAAGGAAGGAAGGAAGGAAGGAAGGAAGGAAGGAAGGAAGGAAGGAAGGAAGGAAGGAAGGAAGGAAGGAAGGAAGGAAGGAAGGAAGGAAGGAAGAGGGATTTGAGTGTGACCATTACTACCTTTTCACCAAGAACCTTCCACTCCTAGGCTGCTGCACTGGGGGGTCCAAGGACACGCACCCCGACCCAGGCAGTGCCCCCGCTGCAGCTAGAGAGGGAAGAAGAACAGAATGAGCCTGAGGAAGCTCCTGGGTTCTGTCAAAGAGCTAAAGAGCCCTGCTGGGGGACCAGAGCCATAGGACAGCAGGGAGGGTGCTCACTTTGAACCCAGCCAACCCAGGTTCAATCCCTGGCATCACAGACAAAGCCCCAAGCCCCAGCAAGAGTAAACCCTGAGTACAGAGCCTGGAGTAACTCCTGAGCACTGCTGTGGGTGGCCCCCAGGCTAAAACAAAACAAAAGGATTCAGCTGAGAGCCAGAGAACTAGAACAGAGGTGACGGCTCTCGCCTTACCTGCTGCCAAGCCCAGTTTGAACCTAAACCGCGTATGATTACCCCAAACACCACCAGGGGGCACTCCTGAGCACAAAGCCAAGAATAGTCCATGAGCATTATCAGGGGTGGACCAACCATGCCCTCCCCCCAAAAAATAAATCAATCTAATTGGTTTTATCAAGCACATAGCTGAGTTTTGAGGGTGCGTCTGTATGAGAAAAACACCAGACTAGGGAGAAAACCACAGGGAGGGCCGAAGGTACAAGTCTCCATATAACAGGCTGGGAAGCCTAATGAGACCTTCATTTCTGCCATCCTAACCAGGGGGAGATGCAGGGGGGCATTCAGAAGCCTCTGATGGTGACAAATGTGCCCATTACTCTTAATATTGGTTTACCAGGTATACACTATAATATTACATACTCTAAATGGGAGCTTTTTCTTTCTTTCTTTCTTTCTTTTTTTTTTTGTTTTTCTTTTTGGGTCACACCTGGCAATGCACAGGGGTTACTCCTGGCTCTGCACTGAGGAATTACCCCTGGCAGCCTGGCAGTGCTCAGGGGACCATATGGGATGCTGGGAATCGAATCCGGGTCGGCCACGTGCAAGGCAAAGACCCTACCCGCTGTGCTATCACTCCAGCCCTAAATAGGAGCATTTTATCCTGGTTATATTTCAGTGAAGTTGTCTTTGAAAAAAAGTTAACTGTCTACAGTCAGACTAATATTCATATATTTATATTAATAAGTATATAAGCTATATATTTGCACTGTTAAGAATTATTGGGCTGGAGCAATAGCACAGCAGGTAGGGTGTTAGCCTTGCACGTGGCTGACCCAGGTTCGATTCCGCCATCCCTCTCAGAGAGCCCAGCAAGCTACCGAGAGTATCCCGACCGCACGGCAGAGCCTGGCAAGCTACCCGTGGCATATTCGATATGCCAAAAACAGTAACCACAAGTCTCACAATGGAGACGTTACTGGTGCTCACTCGAGCAAATCGATGAACAACGGGATGACAGTGATATACAGTGCTAAGAAATATTGCTTATAACAGTATTACAAAGGAAAGGAGAAAAAATATATATATGGCTTTTATGCTGTAAGTGAAATAGTACACTGTCACTTGTAAGAAAATCTACCAAGTTAAACAATCACTACAATTAAGAAGAAATCAAGGGCCATAAGCTTGGTGGAATTAAAATGAAATGTTAAAATACACAATCCAAAAGAAGTCAGGGAATTTTTTTTTAAAAAAAGCAGTTGGGACAAATAGAAAATCATTAGTAAGATGGTAATAGTAGGGCTAGAGCAATAGTTTGGGCTTAAGGCATTTGCCTTGCCCAGAGCTGCACCCACTTTGACCCCCAGGACTGCTTCTGATCCCTGAGTACTACCAGGAGTGAGCCCTGAGCACTACCGGTGTGGCCCAAAAAACAAAACAAAAAAAAAAAAGGCAGGAGCAGGAGAGATCACAGGAAGGTTTATATATAAACCTAGCAATGTAAGTAATTGCATTAGATGTAAATTGTTTAAACAATTAAAGCGCAAAGATTGCCAGCTGAGTATTTAAAAGGATCAGCTGTATCTTACAAGAAGAAAACTCACTTTAAATATAAAGACACAAAGGGCCAAAATTAAAGGGAAGAGAAAGAAACATTCAAGGGCTAATAAATATAAAAGCTGGAGTCTATATGAATATGAAATTAAGTAGATTATAAAACAAGGAGTATAATCGGAATAAAGAGGTTTTTTATTTAACCACCATGAACGACAAGATTATTCATGATTGGGTTTTATGCGTACAATGTTCCCACGCCAATTCTCTCACCAGGGTCCACTTCCCACCACCAGTTTCCCTCTCAACACCCCCCCCCCCCAGCCTGCATCTATGGCGGGCACTTTTTTCTTTTTCTGTTTTCCTTTTTGACGCTGTGGTTTATAATACTGAGAGGGAGTCATACAGGTCACTCCTCTCAGCACCCGGCCCTTACCCAGAGTCACCACTTTCCTCCATCACTGTCGTAGTTGTCCCTTCCATCACCTATCCCCCTCCCCAGACACACTTCTTATGACAAAAAAGGCCAAACGGATGAGAAAATATACCAACTACAAATATATACGTGCCGAATTACGGAGTCTGAACATACACAGATCAAAAACTGGATAACTGACAGAAGTAGAAAATCCTGCACACATATAGAAGTTTAAATGTTCATCTTTTAACAAGCAAGTAGAAATAGGGTTAAACAACACTGATAACTCAGATAGAGCGTTTGCCTTGCACACAGCTGACCCAGGTTCGATTCCCAGCATCCCATATGGCCTCCCAACTCGGCCTAACTGACATTTCTAGAACTTCACCCAAGAGGAGTATCTTATCCTATCCTATGGTAGTATGTCCCAGCGATTTCATTGCTAACCTATTCCCCAAGTACCTGGTTGCAGGGATTCACATAGATATTTATACAACAAAGTTCATAGTAGGGTCCCCAGCATGGCGGCCGCCTGGGCCCCCGGGCCGGCTGCTCCGGAGGCGGTGGCCGCCCGTCTCCTGGGCGTCCTGTGGCTCGTGTCGCTCCCCACGGGCCCGTGGGCAGCCGCCGCCGCGTCCAGCAAGGAGACGATTAAGTGCGAGGATCTCAGAGTGGGACAATATATTTGTAAAGACCCCAAAATAAATGATTCGACCCAAGAACCAGTTAACTGTACAAACTACACAGCTCACGTTCCCTGTTTTCCAGCACCCAACATAACTTGTAAGGATTTTGGTGGTAATGAAACACATTTTACTGGAAATGAAGTTGGTTTCTTCAAGCCCATATCTTGCCGAAATGTGAACGGCTATTCCTACAAAGTCGCAGTTGCACTGTCTCTTTTTCTTGGATGGTTGGGAGCAGATCGGTTTTACCTTGGATATCCTGCGTTGGGCTTATTAAAGTTTTGCACTGTTGGGTTTTGTGGAATTGGGAGCCTAATTGATTTCATTCTTATTTCAATGCAGATTGTTGGACCATCAGATGGGAGTAGCTACATCATAGATTATTATGGAACCAGACTCACAAGACTGAGTATTACTAATGAGACATTTAGAAAAACACAGTTATATCCATAAATGTTTTTTTTTTTTTCAGAGAAACAGTGAGAGGATTTGGGCCGCCTTGACCTGCATCCAGATGCTCAGTATGCGTGGAGTCCCAGGTTTTCCTCTTCGTCCTTCTTCGTCTGCCCCCTCACGGATACCATGATTACTTCAAATCATATTATTCGAAGATCTATTTAACAGGACTTTGGGGGGAGTGCTCCATGACAATAGAGTCTGTCTTCAGCTGCTGTCTCTGTGAGACAGAGAGTTATTACCTTGGTATCCTTTAATGTCTTTTCCAAAGGCAGGTAGCCACTTGTCATTTTGGCTTCTGAATAATAAAAGTGTGACTTATTCCCCCTTTAAAAAAAAAAAGTTCATAGTAGCATTACTCACTCTAGCCAAAAGTGGAAACAATTCAAATGTCCATCAATTAATAAATGTATTCTATGGAACTCTACTACATACTATATAATAACTAATATAGAGTAACATCTTACACAGTAATTACTATTATTAATATAAATGCAATATTAATCTATAGGGTTAATAGTAGCCAGATATATGTAGTATTAGATAGAACAGAGTTTCCCAAATGTATTTGGCCTACAATCCCTTTTTTCAGAAAAGCAACCACTCAGTGCCCCTCTGGAAGTCGACCTTCTTGAAGCCAACAGAACAAAAATGCCCCCCAAAAGCACCCAAGGTGGGACTGGAGCAATAGCACAGCAGATAGAGCATTTGCCTTGCACACAGCCAACCCAGGTTCCATTCCCAGCATCGCATATGGCCTCCCAAGCACCGCCAGGAGTAATTCCTGAGTACAGAACCAGGAGTAACCCCTGAGCATCTATGGGTGTAACCCAAAAAAGCAAAAATAAATAAATAAATAAACAAAAGCCCCCCAGGTGACTATAGCCCCCTAGATCACTGCAGAAGCCCCCTGGCAAGCGGGCAGTGCTGTCCACTTTGGAAAACATTGGCAGAGTAACTGTCCATGCATAAACAATGAAATGTTAGGCCTCCTTGAAAAGGAGTGAAACCCTAGAGCACAACCTGGAGGAAGACTCTCAAAACATGGTGTTAAGTGAAAGATGTCAAGCACCCAAGGACAGAGAAGGCTGAATCCATGTACACAACAGTCCCGTGATGAGCAAGTTCCCAGAGGAAGAAAGCAGGAGATTGGGAGGAGTGGGACGTTGTGGGCTGGCTGATGGTCGGAAGAGTTGCTGTTGGGGTTGATGGAAAGGTTCTGGAAACTGGGAGGTGAAGTCTTAGAATTTCTGGCATCAAGAAATGAAGTAGGAGGGTTGAGGTGGGGGGAAGGACACTGAGAACACTGGTGGTGAACGGGCAGTGGTGGAGGGATGGGTACTCGGTCATTGTTTGACTGAAATCCAATCATGAAAGTTTGTAAATTTAACTGTATCTCACGGTGATTCATTAAAAAATTTTCTAATTAAAAAAAAATATATATATACCTCCAAGTAACTTTGCTTCTAAAAAAAAGAAGAAGAAAGAAATCTAGTAGGGCTGAAGAGCTAGTACAATGGGTTAGGCTCTTGTCTTGCATGCCATGTGGTCCCCTGAGCATTGTGAATAGTGATCCCCAAACACAGAGCCAGGAGTGAGCCACATAACAACAACAACAACTACTTCTACTACTACTACTACTACTACTAAAGTAGAAGATGAAGAAATAAGATACCACAACAGACCAGGTGAACAATGAAAGTGGAAACAACAGATTCAGAAAGAATTAAATAAATTTATAACATCTCAATAGTAGGACCAAACGAACTTGCCGATCAAGATTTAGCAAGATGGAGAAAGGAATATGGACCATCCCAGAAGCTTTGAAATTGGGAGTTTGGGTGGCTTGTGGAGTGACATGAGAGTCACTGAAGAAATCAAGAGCTCAGTTCCAACCTCGGTCAAGGTCAGGATGCCAGAGAGAGGTGAGACGAGGCTCCTACAGACCCTGGACAATGAAGACGCCACCGAAGAGTTTCCTCTGGAGGAGATTTGACTGCGATCATACAGCTGTATGGGGGGGCGGGGGGAACCCTAACAAATCAGACTTGGTTTGGAACAAACTCTCAGGAGGCCTCTGTAGTCATGAGGAGAGCGGGTGAGTGTGGGGGAGATGACAGCTCGATCTCCAAAGAAAAGAAAGAAACACAAAATATATCAAAAAAGCAACTCAGGAGGCTGGAGCCATAGCACAGAGGGTAGGGTGTTTGCTTTGCACGCAGCTGACCCAGGTTCGATTCCCAGCATCCCATATGGTCCCCTGAGCACCGCCAGGAGTAATTCCTGAGTGCAGAGTCAGGAGTAACCTCTCTGCATCGCCAGGTGTGACCCAAAAAGAAAAAGAAAAAGAAGAAAGAAAAGGCAACTCAGGGCTGGAGAGATCGTCCAGCAGGTAGGGCCGAGCGCTGCCCGCAGCCAGCCTGGGGGGTTGGACCCCTAGCACTCCATACAGTCCCCCGAGCACTGCCAGGAGTGATCCCTGAGCACAGATGGGGGTGGCCCCCAAACGAAGCAGAAAACAGGTTGGAGAGGTCCTCAGGAAAAGTGACCGCTGGCAAAGGTGAGAGGGGAGGGAGTGGGGAGGCCAGGGTGGCTCCCCGATTTCTGCCTGCAGCAGTGATGGGTGCGCGCGGGGCGTGGCAGCCGCTGGGACTGAGTCACTGACCCACCGGACAGCCCAGAGCTGGAGCAGGTGTCTGCTTCTGCCAGTGCCACCAAGCAGTGGCACGCTGACAGGAGCGCAGCCGCCCGCCGGGCCAGTCCACCCGGGGAGGCGGTGCCAGCCCCGCTCTGGGCACTGGCACGGTGCCCCACCTTGCAAGTATCGTCTCCCTTGATCTCTTGCCCAGACACCTCCTGGCCATAAGAATCATCTTCTAATGAGGCCCCTTGGCACGGTCGAGACAGCGAGCGTCTGAGTCACGGTCCCTCTCCCCCTCGCTGCTCGCAGGCCCCATCGTTCTCTCCATGGGGGTAAGCAAGGGAGGAACGCAACCCTCTCTTGGACACAGCAGCCCTGTCCCTCCCCCGGAGCCGCCCGGCTCCTCCCGGAGACCCCGCCGCCACCCGCCAGTGTGGTTTGCGAAACTTGTGCACCTCAAGCTGTACTGGCCGGCTCCTGGACAGCAAAGTGCCAGCACCTCCATTAGGACTTTGCATCTCCCCAAAAGGCATGAGCCAAGGATGTGAGATTCAGGCCGGCCTCAGTGGGGATGCACCATTTCAGTGCCCACAAGGGGGCGCCCTTCCCTTCACACTGATGACAGTTTGGGGGAATGGATATGGATAGGGAGGTGTTGTGTTGGAGCTTTTTTTTTTTTTTTTTTTTAAAGTTTTGGGCTGGAGCGATAGCACAGCGGGTAGGGTGTTTGCCTTGTACGCGGCCAACCCAGGTTCGATTCCTCCGCCCCTCTCGGGGAGCCCGGCAAGCTACCGAGAGTATCCCACCCCCACGGCAGAGCCTGGCAAGCTCCCTGTGGCATATTCGATATGCCAGAAACAGTAACAACAAGTCTCACAGTGAAGATGTCACTGGTGCCCCCTCGAGCAAATCGATGAACAACAGGAGGACAGGACAGTGCTAAGTTGCTAAGTTTTGGGGCATGCTCTAGTGATGCCTAGGCCTTGCTCAGGACGACTCACTCACGGCTTTGTGCTCAGGGATGACTTCTGGCAGTGCTCTGTTGGATGCGGTGCCAGGGATCAAACTGGGGTCAGCCACGCACCAGGTGAGAGCCTTAACCCCGGTCCAATCTCTCTGTCCCCTCCTACCCCCAACTAAAATTTTCTAAGCACCAGGAAGTATCAGCCTCTATGTCAGGCATGAGGGCTAAAGTGATAAATAAAGCAAAGGATTCCTGGCTCATCCATGCCTGTAGGGAAGACGATCTCGTAAGCAGATGCATGAACAATGCTCCGATAAAGTCAGAGCAATCCAGCTCTCCTCCCGCTGGGGATTTCTTCCAAGGGAAATGGGGACACTTCCCATTCAGACAGCTCCAGGTTACAGCCCCACTCATGTCTCCACTGCGCCATGGAGGCCACGGCACCTTCCCTGTGGCCAAGGTACAAAAACAG